>NC_134400.1:101202441-101337908 GCF_050003625.1 Haematobia irritans | reverse complement strand
ATATATATATATATATATTATATATATATATATATATATATATATATATATATATATATATATATATATATATATATATATATATATATATATATATATATATATATATATATATATATATATATTGCCCCCATATAAACCGATCCCCAGATTTGACCTCCTGTTCTTTTGGAGAAGCACAATTCATCCGATCTGGTTGAAATTTGGTACGTGGTGTTAGTATATGATATCTATTTCAGACTTACTCAATTTGAACCATGGACGTCGTGAATGGGCAGAATGGTTCCAAGAAATGACAACAGTGGATGATCAATTTTCGAAGAAAATCATCTTCAGTGATGAGGCACATTTTCACCTCAGCCTTAACATATTATGAGAAATGTCTAGAGATAAATCCTGCAAAGATAGAACTAGTCATTAGGGGGAATTTCCCGGGATGTCGGTCAAAGGGAAACCTGCTTTATTGTGGCATATATTTAGACATTTGAATAAATTAGAAATAGCCCAAAGTTACGATTATATGGCGCTGTCTGGACAACTAACAATGTGCTATATTATGGTGATCTCTTACATCAGCCATAAATCATACAAAAATACGAAATATTTTGTAATAAAAAAAAGACTTTTACAATGGTTAATACAGTCTCTTCCGGTATAGTTTTCGGAAGAACACTATTATACAGTGGGATTTGTTGTAACATTAAAAAACTGTTTGGAAATGAAAGAAACTTATATTTGGGAATATTGTTCATGTTCGATCAATATTCCCAAAACGGAAACACTATCTTCTAATACCTCATTCACATTACACTTCCAAATTCCATTTTAACTAGATTTAAATAAGGGATTTCAAATCCACATTAAAAGAAGTGAACCATTTATTTCACTAAAGCCAATTTAACTTCGCAGGAAGTTCTTCCAAAGGCACAACTTTAAAAGCACTTCCAGAAGATGCACTCCCCATGATGTTCTTTATTTTAACTACCCAGGAAGTTCTTTTAATTCAATTTTTTTAACATGGTTTTTTATACTTTGCATGGGTAAATTTGACTTTTTTGTTTCAAATAGGTTAAAAACAGAGTAAGAATTCATAAAATGGTACAAATCATTTAAATTTTGTCGAAAAAAATGCTACATCCAATCTGAAAAAATTGTGAATTTTTGAAATATTTGAGGTCAAACGTTTCCGACAAGCGTTAGAATCCATTAAAAATTATAAAAAATATTTATTTGACAATATATCACAGATTTTTTTTGATTTACATCCAAAACATTGAATTCGGATCACACCTAGAGATGTGATGCAAATTCAGTGCAACGGCTGTTGAAATGGAGGACTTCCGTCCTATGACAAGCCCATGTTAAATTCATCGCTTCTGCGTCAATTTTGCATCACTTCCGGATCCAAAAAGAACATTTTCATTACTTTTTTGACGACGCTTTTTTTGCTGGGTTTATTTACTTCATGGAATCATATGTTTGAAGAAAGTTTCATTTACTAACAGAACTAACTAACAACGGGGAACAATTATACATAAATACAGCATAAAGATTTACTATATTCGTACTTATCACAAAATAGTTCACCATTTCTTTTAGTTTGTAAATTTTCCCATTTGGAACTTTGGTACAACAGACATTCTTGCAATTTTGAAGTTCAATTTTTTCCTTCAAACTTAAAAAAAAATTTTCTTTAACAAGTAAAAACAAGTATATACGGCCGTAAGTTCGACCAGTCCGACTCTTATGTACCCTCCACCATGCACGCTCACAAAAAATCGCTTCTGTAACATATACTCCCAAACATATTTTGCTTCAAGCATATACATTTTTGGGTATTGCCCAAACATTTTTATGTTTGATCTATTCCAATATATAATATGTTTGAAAGCATATTGGTCTAAACAATATATGTTTGGGTAGTCTAAGTTCCAAACATTTTGTATTTTTGCATCCAAATTCAATAACGTTGTCTTCCAAAAAACAATATGTTATTATGTGAACATATAATATGTTTGGAAGCATTTTGCACCCAAAAATATTATATGCTTAAAAAAAATTCTCCCAAACAATATTGTGCTCAAAATTTTATTTATTTATTTATATATTTACAATCATAATGAATTATGAAAATAAACAGGTAATATAGGTGCTAACAACATAGGTTTTCGACCTGAATGCTCACAATTTTGTTTCTGCCCAATTGTATATTCCCCCACATCTTTCTCACTTCCACGAGATTTTTTAGTTCTTAGCACCTTTTTCTGTAATACAAACATTGTAGAAGAAATTATTCAATTGTATGATTTTTTTTATTTTAATTTTACCTTTTGCCGGACGGGGATTCGAACAGCGGACCACACAGTTTGTAAGGATCAAAGAAGTAGCTGATCAATTGCCCAAGGAAAAATAAAAAAATGTTAATTTTGTAATAACAAGCAACAACCACCAACTTAATTCAATATCGCTCCCTGTTAAATAGCGCTCCAAGCTACTAAACACATATATGTTTATAGGCTATTTCTAAATTAATATATGTTTGCATCCAAGCATATTATATTTACAAACATTTTATGTCCCAAACATAATATGTTCTAACATATTAACATATATGTCCCAAACATGTTATGCTAGTTTATGAACATTATATGCTTGCACTCAAAAATATTGTGTTTAAAAATTTGTGTTCCAAACATATAATGTTTATAGCCAAACATATGAAAAACAGTCTTTTTCATCCGTGTGGATTGCGTAGAAACTTCTACGAAAGACTGTCATCCACAATCGAATTACTTGGGTTGTGGTATCTTAAAACTTCTTAACATCGTTTTCTAAATTGTGAGTTAGACCATACGTGGTATATAAAGGGTGGTTAAAATTTCAAGGGCCGATGTTGATTTTGAATAAAACACAAAATATTTAGGAAATTATTGTAATTTTATTTTATTATGATATATTGGTATTACTCAATTATATATGGAAAAAAATATCGACCAAATGGGCGCCGCGACCTCGGTGGCACACCTTCATTCGATGGTCCAAATTTTCGATGACGCTGAGGCATAATGGAGGTTCTATGCCGTTAATGTGCCGAATTATCTCATCCTTTAGCTCTTGAATTGTTGCTGGCTTATCGGCGTACACCTTTTTTTTTCAAATAACCCCAAAGAAAAAAGTAAAACGGTGTCAAATCACATGATCTTGGCGGCCAATTGACATCACTATTACGTGAGATAACACGGCCATTGAATTCGTTGCGCAAAAGAGTCATTGTTTCGTCAGCTGTGTGGCAAGTGGCACCGTCCTGCTGAAACCACATATCGTCCACATCCATATCTAACAATTCGGGCCATAAAAAGTTCGTTATCATCTCACGATAGTGAACACCTTTCACAGTAACTACCTGACCGGCCTCATTTTGGACAAAATACGGCCCGATGATGCCGCCAGCCCATAAACCGCACCAAACAGTCACTCTTTGTGGGTGCATTGGTTTTTCGCCAATCACTCTTGGATTCTCATTCGCCCAAATGCGGCACTTCGGGTTATTGACGAATCCACTGAGGTGAAAATGTGCCTCATCACTGAAGATGATTTTCTTCGAAAATTGATCATCCACTGTTGTCATTTCTTGGAACCATTCTGCCCATTCACGACGTCCATGGTTCAAATTGAGTAAGTCTGAAATAGATATCATATACTAACACCACGTACCAAATTTCAACCAGATCGGATGAATTGTGCTTCTCCAAAAGAACAGGAGGTCAAATCTGGGGATCGGTTTATATGGGGGCAATATATATATATATATATATATATATATATATATATATATATATATATATATATATATATATATATATATATATATATATATATATATATATATATATATATATATATATATATATATATATATATATATATATATATATATATATATATATATATATATATATATATATATATATATATATATATATATATATATATATATATATATATATATATATATATATATATATATATATATAAACCTATGTTGTTAGCACCTATATTACCTGTTTATTTTCATAATTCATTATGATTGTAAATATATAAATAAATAAATAAAATTTTGAGCACAATATTGTTTGGGAGAATTTTTTTTAAGCATATAATATTTTTGGGTGCAAAATGCTTCCAAACATATTATATGTTCACATAATAACATATTGTTTTTTGGAAGACAACGTTATTGAATTTGGATGCAAAAATACAAAATGTTTGGAACTTAGACTACCCAAACATATATTGTTTAGACCAATATGCTTTCAAACATATTATATATTGGAATAGATCAAACATAAAAATGTTTGGGCAATACCCAAAAATGTATATGCTTGAAGCAAAATATGTTTGGGAGTATATGTTACAGAAGCGATTTTTTGTGAGCGTGCATGGTGGAGGGTACATAAGAGTCGGACTGGTCGAACTTACGGCCGTATATACTTGTTTTTACTTGTTAAAGAAAATTTTTTTTTAAGTTTGAAGGAAAAAATTGAACTTCAAAATTGCAAGAATGTCTGTTGTACCAAAGTTCCAAATGGGAAAATTTACAAACTAAAAGAAATGGTGAACTATTTTGTGATAAGTACGAATATAGTAAATCTTTATGCTGTATTTATGTATAATTGTTCCCCGTTGTTAGTTAGTTCTGTTAGTAAATGAAACTTTCTTCAAACATATGATTCCATGAAGTAAATAAACCCAGCAAAAAAAGCGTCGTCAAAAAAGTAATGAAAATGTTCTTTTTGGATCCGGAAGTGATGCAAAATTGACGCAGAAGCGATGAATTTAACATGGGCTTGTCATAGGACGGAAGTCCTCCATTTCAACAGCCGTTGCACTGAATTTGCATCACATCTCTAGGTGTGATCCGAATTCAATGTTTTGGATGTAAATCAAAAAAAATCTGTGATATATTGTCAAATAAATATTTTTTATAATTTTTAATGGATTCTAACGCTTGTCGGAAACGTTTGACCTCAAATATTTCAAAAATTCACAATTTTTTCAGATTGGATGTAGCATTTTTTTCGACAAAATTTAAATGATTTGTACCATTTTATGAATTCTTACTCTGTTTTTAACCTATTTGAAACAAAAAAGTCAAATTTACCCATGCAAAGTATAAAAAACCATGTTATAAAAAATTGAATTAAAAGAACTTCCTGGGTAGTTAAAATAAAGAACATCATGGGGAGTGCATCTTCTGGAAGTGCTTTTAAAGTTGTGCCTTTGGAAGAACTTCCTGCGAAGTTAAATTGGCTTTAGTGAAATAAATGGTTCACTTCTTTTAATGTGGATTTGAAATCCCTTATTTAAATCTAGTTAAAATGGAATTTGGAAGTGTAATGTGAATGAGGTATTAGAAGATAGTGTTTCCGTTTTGGGAATATTGATCGAACATGAACAATATTCCCAAATATAAGTTTCTTTCATTTCCAAACAGTTTTTTAATGTTACAACAAATCCCACTGTATAATAGTGTTCTTCCGAAAACTATACCGGAAGAGACTGTATTAACCATTGTAAAAGTCTTTTTTTTATTACAAAATATTTCGTATTTTTGTATGATTTATGGCTGATGTAAGAGATCACCATAATATAGCACATTGTTAGTTGTCCAGACAGCGCCATATAATCGTAACTTTGGGCTATTTCTAATTTATTCAAATGTCTAAATATATGCCACAATAAAGCAGGTTTCCCTTTGACCGACATCCCGGGAAATTCCCCCTAATGACTAGTTCTATCTTTGCAGGATTTATCTCTAGACATTTCTCATAATATGTTAAGGCTTCGGCAATAACCACAAATATCTGTGCTTCCCGCAATATGTTTGTAACATATGTTACAATTTTCTTGAGGCTGTGTGCAATGAGTTTCTCCCACAACAAATCACCGTCCTTCACATGCATTAATTTACATACTCTTGCAAATATTTCATCACAGCTATTAATTTTCGATTTAATTGATTTAATTCTGATCACGGCAACCATAACTCCGGTTAAATAATTATCAATCAATTGTATTGAACGTATCTAAACTATGCATAAACTTACTGAACCAATTGAATATAAAAAGTTCAGTTGGCCAACTGAGTAATTTAAATGAAAACAATTTTTGAAAATTAATTATTTGCGAATAATACAAAAAAAAAAATAAACAAAAACAAGCAAATGGCAATTAGCAAACCAAACCACAACTAAGCGCCATCTGCACCATTTCGCTTATACCAAACCAGCAATTTGTTGTCAAATCTGAGTAAATGCGGTTTGAAATTGATAACTCGACCGACCAACGAAAACAAATTGGTGGCGTATAATGTTAATGTATTTCTGGCACATACTCAAAGTCAAATTTCAAAATGCTACCACAACCGGTAGTAAATATACACATTGCAACGTCATTGGTAGTGAACTAATATGAACTGCCACAATTACAAATGGTTCAAAAATTTCCTGACGTGCTTTCAGGCATAACATTACTATGTAGTTGCAAGTAAACTGGTGTGTTCACCTAGTCATTATGTATACGATACCCGCTTGTTCAAGTAACTAGTTATTGACTATCAATTTCATCCATCACCAATAAATACCACTAGTTACTCCCAAATCTACTCGACATGTATTTAACTGGTGAATTTGACATGGGCATGTCATTGGAGGGAGTCAATTGGATACTCTTAGCATTACGTTTAGCACAAGAAATAAGTAGAAACTGTGGGATACATTTATAAATAGCTTCATTTCACTATTGTAATAATTCGACAACAAATCTATTAAAAAATAATTTGATTATTTTAATTTATTTATTAACATGAATTATATTAAATTAAAACCAAATATATTTCACAAACAAATTGAAAGGTAAAATTAGAAATACCAAAACGAACATAAAGCTTAATAATTGAAATACATAATAGATTTTTTTTTATAGGAACGCACCGCATACCATGTACATCTGAAGGATATGGTGGTACCTGAAAATAAAGAATATAATTGACAAAATAATATAAAAAATATAAGTGTACACTGTTAGAAAAATATGTTTTTCATATGTTCCGATATAAACAAAATTTGGTTCGGGCACGATTTTAAACCACAATATATTTAAGTGCGAACATGTAATGTTCCTAAACTAACACTAAATGTTTGGGACATCTATGTTAATATGTTAGAATATATTATGTTTGGGGCATGAATGTTTCATACAAATCATATGTGTGAATACAAATATATATAAATTTACAAATTTCGACTAAACATACATATGTTGTGATATTTTATTCAAAGCGACAGAGAGAGTATAGAGAGAAATAGAGGTGGAAACCGGGAGATTGACGAAAGATATCAATATAACACAGCAAAAGAGTCAAAAGAGAACAATTTCTGTGAAACCGCTTGTATGTTGTTTCGGAAAACTGTTTTATGATAAGGCCAAAAATTTGATATGTTTAAGTCTAAATATTATTTAATTTGAATAAAGAGAATATACATTCTGAACCAAGAGAATAGACATTTGAAAAACAAACAGCTTATGTTTTCGCCTTGAGAGCAGCATTTTATGTATGTGTGGACATGTGTTTTGTTTATCATTTTGGCATTATGGGCACAATTTTTTTCTTGGTTCGTTAAAAGAAATCAGGGGTCTTCATAAAAATAACGAAAGGGCACTATACTCTTTTTAGAGTTGGGACAGTAAAATGAAATAAGGAGGAAATAGTGAAAAATTACACAGTAAAATGTAAAAAAACAAACTTTAGTTCCTCTTTATTAAAAAGTAGTCCACGAGGAGTTGAAAAATTTAAAAGCGGGCATTAAGTTCGAGTTTTACAGCTAAAACAATTTAAAAAGTTTATTTTCTTTAAAATGAATTATTAAAGAAAAATAAAAGGAATTTTAGAGCGATGATGTTAAATGCTAGTAAAAAACTGTTCACTGCTAAATAAATTTATGTTAATATTATAAAATTATGTATGTATGTTTATACTCGACTCCATGTTCTTCTTTTGTTAGTTTTTGAATTCCTTCCAAATTCTAAAGTTTTGTACAAAAACAGTTTTTTTTACAAGATTGTTATTTTTGCAATAAAAAATAATATTTTATCCAAAAATCAGTCAATTTCGTTTATATAAAGCACTGTTACTGACTATAAATCTTGAATAACGCACATTTCGAAGTTTCATTTAAAAAAAAATTAATATAGTATAAATATAAATGTGTAAATTAAAAAAAAAAAAACAAAAAAAAAAGTTCGGTCGGAGCAGGGATTGAACCCACGACCCTTTGCATGCAAGGTAGACATGCTAACCACTGCTCCACGTGGCAAACAAATGTATGTTTCTTTTAAATAATGTTATGTTTGCATAGGCTCGTGGGCGCTGCAAACTATGCTATATAAATGTAACTTAAAACGATAATTATCTACTGGTGACTATAACAGCTACGTAGCCCAGTGGATAGTGTGTTGGCTTACAAACTGTATGGTCCTCGGTTCGATTCTCCGTGCAGGCGAAAGGTAAAATTTAAAAAATTTATAAAAGTGAATAATTTCTTCAACATTATTTGTATTACAGAGAAAGGTGCCAATAACTAAAAAATTTCGTGGAAGTGAAAATTACGAGTATGTTAGGGAATGAGCACAATCGTGTTTGGGAAAAATTCTTCCAGGCATATAATATTTTTGGCTCAAAATGCTTCCAAACATATAATATGTTCACATAAAACAAACATATTAATGTTTCGGCAGTATGCAATAATATATGTGCTTCCTGCAAAATATGTGTGGAACATATGTTAAAGAAGCGATTTTTTTTGAGGGTGTACTTATTAAAAAACATTCCGCAACATATGCAAACACGTGTTTATTAAATTGTTTTGCAATGCTATGCAAAAAACTTCTTGCTACGAAACCAACACAAAACTGACTAAGTTATGAGTTTCTATAGTTTTGTAGCTTTTTCGTTCCTACATCCTCACAAAAAATCGCTTCTGTAACATATACTCCCAAACATATTTTGCTTCAAGCATATACATTTTTGGGTATTGCCCAAACATTTATATGTTTGATCTCTTCCAATATATAATATGTTTGAAAGCATATTGGTCTAAACAATATATGTTTGGGAAGTCTAAGTTCCAAACATTTTGTATTTTTGCATCCAAATTCAATAATGTTGTCTTCCAAAAAACAATATGTTATTATGTGAACATATAATATGTTTGGAAGCATTTTGCACCCAAAAATATTATATGCTTAAAAAAAATTCTCCCAAACAATATTGTGTTTAAAATTTTATTTATTTATTTATATATTTACAATCATAATGAATTATGAAAATTAACAGGTAATGTAGGTGCTAACAACATAGATTTTCGATCTGAATGCTCAAAATTTTGTTTCTGCCTAATTGTATATTCCCCCACATCTTTCTCACTTCCACGAGATTTTTTAGTTCTTAGCACCTTTTTCTGTAAAACAAACATTGTAGAAGAAATTATTCAATTTTAAGATTTTTTTTATTTTAATTTTACCTTTTGCCGGACGGGGATTCGAACGTGGTCCGCTGTTTGTAAGGATCAAAGAAGTAGCTGATCAATTGCCCAAGGGAAAATAAAATGTTAATTTTGTAATAACAAGCAACAACCACCAACTTAATTCAATATCGCTCCCTGTTAAATAGCGCTCCAAGCTACTAAACACATATATGTTTATAGGCTATTTCTAAATTAATATATGTTTGCATCCAAGCATATTATATTTACAAACATTTTATGTCCCAAACATAATATGTTCTAATATATTAACATATATGTCCCAAACATGTTATGCTAGTTTATGAACATTATATGCTTGCACTCAAAAATATTGTGTTTAAAAATTTGTGTTCCAAACATATAATGTTTATAGCCAAACATATGAAAAACAGTCTTTTTCATCTGTGTAGGCACCATTTTCGGCACACTTAATTGTGTTCCTAAAATACCTTGAGATTTCCAATTTCAAGCAAATCGCATAGAAAATACGGTTTCTAGAAGCCCAAGACCCCAAATCGGGGGGTCGGTTTATATGGGGCCTATATCAAAACCTGGACCGATATAGCCATCTTCAAACTTGAACTGCCTGCAATCCAAAAACGAATCTGAGCCAAATTGCAGGACGATAGCGCCATTCTTGATAGCTCACTTTAAAAAAACCTGGCCGGTTCCAAAGATTTTGTCTTTACTTTAAAAATTTTGGTATTGATTCCGAGCCAAAGAAGCGGAGAATACAAATAAGGTTACTTTTAAGACACAATTTTCTTTTAAATTTGAGTTTTGTGTACTTCTTCTAGGCAGCAAATTTAATTTTTTTGTTTTTCCGCTTGTTTTCTTCATATGCTATCAAAGCCCTTTAAACACGAGTTAGCGACAACTTTATTTTCCAAATTCAGACTCGACTTCCAGTAGAAATTGTGCTATGTTTCAAGTAAAAAACACCTTTAAAATAAAGTATTGAAAAACATGTCCTATATTTGAACGATTTTTTGCTTTGTAGTCAAGATGCAAAAAGACAACAAATTTAATGACAATTTCATTAAATTTAAAGAATTTTTCTGAATTATTAAAGTCAAGTTGACCTTAGCCCAAAAATAATTTCTTTCATGTTATGATACCCATTTTTAAGTCAAATCACTTAATTATAAGGACAATACGGCTTCATTGAAATATTTATCGACTTTTGGACAAGAAAAAAAACTTTATATTAGAGAAATGCGTCTTCTATGCTAAACAAAGTTTACATTCGTATCTTAAAGACATGAAATCTTTGACCTCGCGACAATATTTTTTTCAGTGTTGAAGCGTCTGTTGTAATAGACAGACGGACAAGAATCCAGAATCGATATTTCGATGTTTAACAAAGGGAATGACATACTTACTCGTACACTCAAAAAAAGTGAACTCTCTATTTCATTAAAGCTTTCGTTTAGTTCATGGAATTATTATGTTTGGAGAAAGTTTCCTCTACTCTAATAATTTTTTGTGTACGTTAGTTAAATTAACTAAAACCGGGGAAAAAATATACAGAAATGAAGGATAAAGATTAACTAAATTCGTTTCTTCCACAAAATAGTTCAATATTTCTTTAAATTTGTAAATTTTACTACAAATGCGTTCATCATGAACTTCGTATGTCACTAAAGACATTCTTACAATTTGGAACTCCAATTTTTTACTTCAAACTACAAAATTTTCTTTAACAAGTGAAAAAACTTAATTATGTCTAATAAATTTTCTTGAATTTGTCGAAAAATATGTACTTATTTTTATGACATCGGCGTGATGCCAGCGTTTGTTATACTGTTTAGTTAAAATATTCAAAATTTTCTAAAATTAACCGAAATTTTTCTTCCTGGTGGGTTCACTGTTTTTTCAGTGTATACCCCCATCACCATTCTATGGTGGTGGGTATAAAAAGAGCATTTACAATCAATGATGAAAGAAAATTATTGAACAGCTTCGAACACACACACGGCCATACAAATTTTACAAAGATGCATTACAGATCGTTTTTATACCCACCATAATAATAAGTTTGTCATTCCGTTTGTAACACATCGAAATATCGATTTCCGACTATATAAAGTATATATATATTCTTGATCAGGGAGAAATACTAAGACGATATAACCATGTCCGTCTGTCTGTTGTAATCACGCTACAGTCTTCAATAATGAAGCAATCATGCTGAAATTTTGAACAAACTCTTTTCTTTGTCTGGAGGTCTTTTGTGTGGAGGCAGGTCAAGTTCGAAGATGGGTTATATCGGTCCATGTTTTGGTATGATCCCCATATAAACCGACCTCCCGATTTGGGGTCTTGGGCTTATAGAAACCGTAGTTTTTATCCAATTTGCCTGAAAGTGGAAATCTGGAGGTAATTTAGATCCATTAAGAGGTGTACCAAAAATGGTGAGTATCGGTTTATGTTTTGGTATAGCCCCCATATAGACCGATCTCCCGATTTTACTTCTTGGGCTTCTAGAATCCGTAGTTTTTATCCAATTTGCCTTAAATTGGAAATATAGAGGTATTTTAGGATCATAAAGAGGTGTGCCGAAAATGGTGAGTATCGATCCCTGTTTTGGTATAGCCCCCATATAGACCGATGTCCCGATTTTACTTTTTGAGCTTATATAACCCGTAGTTTTTATCCAATTTGCCTGAAAGTGGAAATCTAGAGGTATTTGAGGACCATAAAGAGGTGTGCCAAAAATGGCAAATGTTTTGGTAAAGCCCCCATATAGACCGATCTCCCGAGTTTACATCTTGGGGTTATAGAAACCGTAGTTTTTATCCAATTTGCTTGAAATTGGAAATCTAGAGATATTTTAGGACCATAAAGAGGGTGCCAAAAATGGCAAATGTTTTGGTAAAGCCCCTATATAGACCGATCTCCCGATTTTACTTCTTGGGGTTATAGAAACCGTAGTTTTTATCCATTTTGGCTGAAGTTGCAAATATTCTGGTATTTTAGGCTAACAAAAACGTGTATCGGATTAAGTTTTCATCGGTCCATTTGGTAAGGCCTCCATATAGACCGATTTCTTTTTTTGAGGGTATAGAAGGCTTTTACTTCTCGGGTGAAAGTCTACAGATTTAAGATTTCAAATCAAGACGATATATATATTGGTCCTAGATTTAAAGCCAGATAGGTCGCAAAAAATGTTATTATTTTAATGAAGCCGCATCTTTGGCTCGGAATCAATACCAAACTCTTTAAGAGAAGGTCAAAATCTTTAGATGCAAGTAAACTTTTTTTTTTTTTGAGTTTATGAATTGTTTATACACTTTCCGACGGGCAGCAGAAAGTTTTTCAGCAGTGGATTATCCCACCTCAGTAATGCTGGTGATATTTCTGAGTGTTTCAAAGCTTCTCTAAGTGGCTTCACCCCAATGTGGAACGCCGTTCGGACTCGACTATAAAAAGGAGGTCCCTTGTCATTGAGCTAAATATAGAATCGGACAGCACTCAGTGATAAGAGAGAAGTTCACCACTGTGGTATCACAATGGATTGAATAATATAAGTGAGCATGAAATATGCCCTAAAAGAAAATCGTGTCTTAAATGTATTCTTACTTCAATTCTCCATTTCTTTGGCTTGAAATCAATACCGAAATCATTAGTGTAAAGACAAAATATTTGGAGCCGGTTATACCCAATACACTGAAAAACAACTATTTGGCGAATTTAGTAAAATTATGTACTTCGTTTCTATAAAATGTTTGTTTTTTATACCCTGCGCCACACTGTGGAACAGGGTATTATAAGTTAGTGCATATGTTTGCAACACCCAGAAGGAGACGAGATAGACACATGGTGTCTTTGACAAAAATGCTTAGGGTGGGCTCCTGAGTCGATATAGCCATGTCCGTCTGTCCGTGAACACATTTTTGTAACCAAGGGATTAGGTAGTAATTTAAGCCCAATCGACTTCGAATTTGGCACAAGTATGTGGTTTGGGTCAGAATAGAACCCTATTGATTTTGGAAGAAATCGGTTCAGATTTAGATATAGCTCCCATATATATCTTTCGCCCGATATGGACTTATACGGCCCTAGAAGCCTGAGTATTACCCCAATTTGGTTGAAATTTTGCACTAGGAGTTCAATTAGTAGTATAGTCTAGTGTGCCAAATTTTATTGAAATCGGTTCAGATTTAGATATAGCTCCCATATATAGCTTTCGCCCGATTTACACTCATATGACCACAGAGGCCAATTTTTTGCTCCGATTTAGTTGAGGGAGTAGAATTAGCATTTTAGCTATGCGTGCCACATTTGGTTGAAATCGGTTCAGATTTAGATATAGCTCCCATATATAGCTTTCGACCGATTTACACTTATATGACCACAGAGGCCAACTTTTTGCTCCGATTTAGTTGAAATTTCGCACAGGGAGTAGAATTAGCATTGCAGCTATGCGTGCCAAATTTGGTTGAAATCGGTTCAGATTTAGATATATCTCCCATATATAGCTTTCGCCCGATTTACACTCATATGACCACAGAGACCGTTTTTTAACTCCGATTTAGTTGAAATTTTGCACAGGGAGTAGAATTATCATTGTAGCTATGCGTGCCAAATTTGGTTGAAATCGGTTCAGATTTTGATATATCTCCCATATATAGCTTTCGCCCGATTTACACTCATATGGCAACAGAGGCCAATTTTTAACTCCGATTTAGTCGAAATTTTGCACAGGGAGTAGAATTAGCATTGTAGCTATGCGTGCCAAATTTGGTTGAAATCGGTTCAGATTTAGATATAGCTCCCATATATATGTTTTTCTGATTTCGACAAAATTGGTAAAAATACCAACATTTTCCTTTAAAATCGCCTCTGCTTAGTCGAAAAGCTGTAAAAATGACTCTAATTTTCCTAAACTTCTATTACATATATATGGAACGATAAATCATAAATAAATTTTTGCGAAGTTTCCTTAAAATTGCTTCAGATTTAAATGTTTCCCATATTTTTTTACTAACATTGTGTTCCACCCTAGTGCATTAGCCGACTTAAATTTTGAGTCTATAGATTTTGTAGAAGTCTATCAAATTCTGTCCAGATCGCGTGATATTTAAATGTATGTATTTGGGACAAACCTTTATATATAGCCCCCAACACATTTGACGGATGTGATATGGTATCGAAAATTTAGATCTACAGAGTGGTGCAGGGTATAATATAGTCGGCCCCGCCCGACTTTAGACTTTCCTTACTTGTTCTTATTTTGATTGCTGGTAATAATATTACGGAACACAATAACTTAAATCAAGAAATTTTTTCGCATTGGGAATATACAAATTTTTATAAACTTAAATGAAATTAAATTGGATTTTGAAATTTATGCTGACTTTTTTGAGGAAATTCTGAAAACTCGCATTTATAATTACATATTTTCCCACCATATGGTCTTAAACCATGTCCTACAAAGAAATTCGATTGTGAGTGGCAATTGAATTTCCTTGTCGCAAAGCTTTCAGCCAAACATTTACTACAAACTCACTCATGAATAACGTAAATCGTGAATTTGAAAACTAAAATGAATGAATGAACGCTAACAGCACCATCCATTTTGACAACACTATGTCAGTCGGCTGAAGTTGGAAGAGAGGCAACAACAGAAACAAACCCCCCAAAAGACTAAATTAACAAGTTCCCGTGAAGAGTTTGCAATCGTCTTCCCCGGAATATATTGCAATACTAGGTGCACTACTAGCATGATTTTGTCAGTGCAACATTTGTTTGAATACACATTGTGATATTTACTCTTGTTTGTGGGACACCACAGACAAGCACGCGTAAGACTTGAAGAAAATAAGACAGCACATGGTTATGCATTTTAATTTCTCTATATTCCTATGGTAACTTGTTGTGTACACTGAAAAAAAAAATAGTTCGGGAGCACAAAGATTTCTCGTCCTTTCTATGCCGAAAAGTCGATACTTGTTTCAATGAAGGCATATTGTCCTTAGAGTTAAACGATTCCGTCAATTAAATAAATGAGTAAAGTAGAAATTCGGGCGGGGCTTTATCTCAATAAGAACAGAAATGCCTGATATTAGGTTAGGTAAGGTATATTGCAACCCGATGTATCAGGCTCACTTAGACTATTCAGTCCATTGTGATACCACAGCGGTGAACTTCTCTCTTATCACTGAGTGCTGCCCGATTCCATGTTAAGCTCAATAACAAGGGACCTCCTTTCTATAGCCGAGTCCGAACGGCGTTCCACATTGCAGTGAAACCATTTAGAGAAGCTTTGAAACACTCAGCAATGTCACCAGCATTACTGAGTAAGTTCGGCCAGGCCGAATCTTATGTACCCTCCACCATGGATTGTGTAGAAACTTCTACCAAAGACTGTCATCGACAATCGAATTACTTGGGTTGTGGTAATACTTAAAAATTCTTAACATCGTCTTCTAAATTGTAAGTTAGTCCATGCGTGGTATATTTTAGACAAAAAGTCTACAAATAATTACGAATCGATATGGAGTTTTGTACGGTTGGCTGATAAGTCCCCGGTCTAACAAAGAAAAACACATTTTTTTTGTCAAAATTCGTTTTTATTATTCAACATAGTTCCCTTCAAGAGCGATACAACGATTATAACGACCTTCCAATTTTTTGATACCATTTTGGTAGTACTCCTTTGGTTTTGCCTCTAAACAGGCCTCAGTTTCGGCGATCACTTCTTCATTGCAGCCAAATTTTTTCCCTGCGAGCATCCTTTTGAGGTCTGAGAACAAGAAAAAGTCGCTGGGAGCCAGATCTGGAGAATACGGTGGGTAGGGAAGCAATTCGAAGCCCAATTCATGAATTTTTGCCATCGTTCTCAATGACTTGTGGCACGGTGCGTTGTCTTGGTGGAACAACACTTTTTTCTTCTTCATATGGGGCCGTTTTGCCGCATTTTCGACCTTCAAACGCTTCAATAACGCCATATAATAGTCTCTCTTGATGGTTTCTCCCTTCTCAAGATAATCGATAAAAATTACTTTGCCAGCGGACTTTTGAGTCTTTCCACGCTTCGGAGACGGTTCACCGGTCGCTGTCCAATCAGCCGACTGTCGATTGGACTCAGAAGTGTAGTGATGGAGCCATGTTTCATCCATTGTCACATATCGACGGAAAACCTCCGATGTATTATGAGTTAACAGCTGCAAACACCGCTCAGAATCATCAACACGT
Source organism: Haematobia irritans (assembly GCF_050003625.1). Taxonomy (NCBI): domain Eukaryota; kingdom Metazoa; phylum Arthropoda; class Insecta; order Diptera; family Muscidae; genus Haematobia; species Haematobia irritans. Next base: position 101,321,124 of record NC_134400.1, on the reverse strand, counting down.
TGTTGTTTTTGGTCAAATGTGAGCTCGCGCAACACCCATTTCGCACAGACCTTCAGTATATCCAAATATTGATGAATGATATGACCAACACATTCCTTTGATATCTTTAGGGCCTCTGCTATCTCGATCAATTTCATTTTGCGGTCATTCAAAATCATTTTGTGGATTTTTTTGATGTTTTCGTCGGCAACCACCTCTTTCGGGCGTCCACTGCGTTCACCGTCCTCCGTGCTCATTTCACCACGCTTGAATTTTGCATACCAATCAATTATTGTTGATTTCCCTGGGGCAGAGTCCGGCAACTCATTATCAAGCCAAGTTTTTGCTTCCACCGTATTTTTCCCCTTCAGAAAACAGTATTTTATCAAAACACGAAATTCCTTTTTTTTCCATTTTTTTCACAATAACAAAAGTTGCTTCACAAAAGACGCTCTATCTCACAAACTAATTGACTTACAGACGTCAAACTTTGACACGAATCATTTGAATGTTGGTACTATATAAAAACAATATTTATTTATTAATATTTAATACTAGCGACGCCATCTATGTGTCAGACCGGGGACTTATCAGCCAACCTATTAAGTCTACAAATAATTATGAATCGATATGGAGTTTTGCACGGTACTTAGAGAGCCAGAATTGAAATATGGGGTTCGCTTATAATGGGCTATATACAATTATGAACTTGATATGGACCAATGTTTGTGTGTCGATTTATCGATTTATCTGTGGGCTATATATAACTATAGACAGATATGGACCTAGTTAGACATGGTTGTTCGCCGCCATATACTAGCACAATGTACCAAATTTCAACTGACTCGGATGAAATTTTTTCCTCCAAGATGCTCCAAAACCAAATTTCGGGATCGGTTTATATAAATTTCAATCAGATCGGATGAATTTTGCTTCTCCAAAAGGCACCGGAGGTCAAAACTGGGGATCGGTTTATATGGGGGCTATATATAATTATGGACCGATATGGACCAATTCCTGCATGCACGCAGAGAAGGAATATGATCACCTCAAACATGTTTTAAGAGCAAAATGTTATTTTTGTATGGTGACCATGTAACATGTTTGTCACTAAAATGTTATTTTCTCGTCAAATATAACCTGTTTGCCGAAATCAGATACATGATTTCCGATAAAATAACATGGTTGCGAAAACCATGTTACATGGTCACCACCCAAAAATAACATTTTGCTCTTAAAACATATTTGAGGTGATCATATTCCTTCTCTGGGTGTGGTTGTTAGAGACCATATACTTACATCACGTACAAAATGTCAACAGGATCGGATGAAAATTACTTCTCCAGGAGGCTCAAGAAGTAAAGTCTAGGGATCGGTTTATATGGGGGCTATATAATTATGGTTCGATATGGACTAATTTTTGCATAGTGGTTAGAGGCTATATATTGATATCACGCACCAAATTTCAACCGGATCGGATGAAATTTGCTTCTCCAGGAGACTAAAGAAGTAAAATCTGGGGATCGGTTCAATAATACTAGGTCACAAATAACAAAATTTTCTCTGTGATTTGTTTCTAGCATACTTTTTCCCATTGATTTTGACCTACTAAACACGAAAATGAGTTTTAAAAAATTTTCTGTCGATTGGTTTTCGAGATACAAATTTTTGAACTTTTTTTAATTTTTGGAGGTACACTTACAATTTTGAGCATATCTTTAGTCATCTTTGACCTATTTGATCCTAGTGCTACTCAAATTAAAGAAAATTGAGCTGTCTACAGCTCATTCTCAGAAAATTTTCAAATCGGGTAAGTAGTTTGGATGTTGGCGGCTTAAAAAGTTAAAAAACGGCGTTTTTTTAGTAAAAATGTGGCAGAAAAAAACATATAAAATAAAAAACACGATGCTAACAGCAATTTTGGTTTTTTTGCGTATAGCTGAAATTTTTACAAAGAAAATAGCGGACTTATAATTTTGGTAAAGTAAAGTGGTAAAAGACCGAAAATACCAAATCAACGCCCAAAAAAAATGAGTAGAAACAAAGATATAACTGTACATTTTATGCCATGTAGAAAACAGCGTTGATGCGTTGATTTGGTCTTTTCGGTCTTTTACCAAAAAAATTATAAGTCCGCTATTTCAGCTATACGCAAAAAAAAACCAAAATTGCTGTTAGCATCGTGCTTTATATTTTATATGAATTTTTATATGGTTTTTTTCTGCCACATTTTTACTAAAAAAAAACGCCGTTTTTTAACCTTTTTAAGCCGCCAACATCCAAACTATTTGAAAATTTTCTGAGAATGAGTTGTAGACGGCTCAATTTTCTTTAATTTGAGTAGTAGTAGGATCAAATAGACCAAAGAAGACGAAAGATATGCTCAAAATTGTAAGTGTACCTTCAAAAATTAAAAAAAAAGTTCAAAAATTTGTATCTCGAAAACCAATCGACAGAAAATTTTTTAAGTAGGTCAAAATCAATGAGAACAAGAAAATACGGCCTAAGTTCGGCCAGGCCGAAGCTTATGCACCCTCCACCATGGATTGCGTAGAAACTTCTTCTAAACACTGCCATCCACAATCGAATTACTTGGGTTGCGGTAACGCTTGCCGATGGCAAGGTATCTTAAAACCTCCTAACACCGTCTTCTAAATTTTAAGAATGTCCATACGTGGTATATATTAAATTAAAAAAGTTTATAATTCAGTTTGAAAATTGTTTCTATAGACATAAAATTTGGCAACATTTTCTATAGAAATAAAATTTGGCAAAATTGTCTATAGAAATAAAATTTTAACAAAATTTTCTATGGAAATAAAGTTTTGACAAAATTTTCTATAGAAATGAAATTTTAACAAAATTTTCTATAAAAATGAAATTTTAACAAAATTTTCTATAGAAATAAAATTTTGACAAAATTTCCTATAGAAATAAATTTTTGGTACATTATTTTTGGGTCGAGTGACAACCATGATTATAACCGATATGGACCAATTTTTGTGTGATTGGGGATCTGCTATATATAACTATAGACCGATATGGACCAATTTTGGAATGGTTGTTAGCGACCATATACTGACACCACGTTCCAAATTTGAACCGGATCGGATGAATTTTGCTCCTCCAAGAGGCTCCGGAGTTCAAATCGGGAGAACGGTTTATATAGAGGCTATATATAATTATGGACCAATAAAGACCAATTCTGGTACGGTTGTTAGAGACCATATACTAACACCATGTTCCAAGTTTCAACCGGATCGGATGAAATTTGCTTCTCGTACAGGCTTCGCAAGCCAAATCTGGGATTTGGTTTATATGGGGGCTATATATAATTATAAACCGATGTGGACCAATTTTTGCATGGTTGTTAGAGACCATATATCAACACCATGTACCAAATTTCAGCTGGATCGGATTATATTTGCTTCTCTTAGAAGCTCCGCAAGCCAAATATGGGAATCGGTTTATAAGGGGCCTATATATAATTATTGACCGATGTTGACCAATTTTTGCGTGGTTGTTACAGACCACATACCAACACCATGTACCAAATTTCAGCCGGATCGGATGAAATTTGCTTCTCTTAGAGGGTCTGCAAACCAAATTTGGGGGTCCATTTATATGGGGGCTATACGTGGACCGATATGGCCCATTTGCAATACCGTCTGACCGACGTCAATAACAACTACTTGTGCCAAGTTTCAAGTCGATAGCTTGTTTCGTTCGGAAGTTAGCATTATTTCAACAGACGGACGGACGGACATGCTTAGATCGACTCAGAATTTCACCACGACCCAGAATATATATACTTTATGGGGTCTTAGATCAATATTTCGATGTGTTACAAACGGAATGACAAAGTTAATATACCCCCCATCCTATAGTGGAGGGTATAACAACAAATTATTGTGACAATTAGAGTATATTGACTTGTTTGAGTTTGTGTCCCACAAGTGTTGTATAATTAAGTCATATTCTGTGAAGATGGATTATAAAGGCTATTTATAGGGTGTTGAATTCACAAATATTTTCGATATTTAATTGGAGAAACTTGGACAGTTTGCCAATAGGTGCAATGCTGTTTCGGATTCATTGTACATACAGTTACACATTCTGTCCACTTGTAATCGTAGAAGGTATCCGTATGATAAACGAGTAGTCTTATAATTTGGGCTGTATCTTTCTTATCGATGGTTCCTCCTTTTGGGAAGTTTTTAAGTGCGTTTCCAGTTTTATTGAAGTTTTGGTACCATTGTGAAGTAGGTTCTATTGAATATGACTTGTTCTTTATTACTTTATGGAAATATCCCTCAGGTTTAAGATCAGCGAATTCATTCCCAGGAATCGAAACATAACCGGGTACTCAAATTAGTAGCAAGCTTTTTTATAACCTCCACAATAACTCTGTCATTCCGTTGATACACATCAAAATATTGGCTTAAGATCCCATAAAGTCGATCTAGCGATGTCCGTCCGTCCGTTTGTTTAAATCACGCTAACTTCCAAACGAAAGAAGCTATCGACTTAAAACTTGGCACTAGTATTTTTTATTGATGTGGGTGATTTGGTATTGCAACTGGGCCATATCACACCACTTTTACGTATAGCTCCTATATAAACTGATCCCCAGATTTCACCTTCGGAGCCTCTTGCAGGAGAAAATTTCATCCGATCCGGTTGAAATTTGGTACGTGATGTCAGCATGTGATCTCTAACAACAATGCAAAAATTGCTTTATTTCAGTCAATAATTATATATAGCCCCCATATAAACCGATCACCCGATTTGGCTTGCGGAGCCTCTAAGAGAAGCAAATTTCATCCGATCCGGCTGAAATTTGGTACATGGTGTTAGTATATGGTCTCTAATGACCATGCAAAAATTGGTTCACATCGGTCCATAATTATATATAGCCCCCCTATAAACCGACCCTCCAGATTTGACCACCGGAGCCTCTTGCAGGGGAAAATTTCATCTGATCCGGTTGAAATTTGTTACGTGGTTTTAGTATATAGTCTGTAACAACCATGCTTCATTTCGGTCAATAATCATATATAGCCCCCATATAAATCGATCCCCAGACTTGGCTTTCGGAGCACCTGGGAGGAGCAAATTTCATCCGCTTAATTTGAAATTTTGTATGTTGTGTTAGTATGTGGACACTAAAAGCCATGCAGAAATTAGTCCATATCGATCCATAATTACATATATAGCCGCCATATAAACCGATCCCCAGATTTGACCTCTGGAGCCTCTTGGAGAATTAAATTTCATCCGATTCGGTTGAAATTTGGTACGTTGTGCTAGGATATGGCTGCTAACAACCATGTCAAAATTTTCCCATAGCGGTCTATAGTTGTATATAGTCAAATTTACGAGGTCTCTTAGCGACCAGTTTTATAGCTTCAAAAATTCCTCCGAATATCTCGTGGAAAAAGGACGTGAAACTGATGAACTAAGCTCTCTTAACCCTTCAACTATACTAAATCCAGTGTTGTGTTCTCATTTAGAGCCTTCAATGATAATGAACATTCCGTACATACTGAACATATTTTTACCGAATCTAACATTTTTCTGGAAGGGGCTTACCATCATATTTGACTCATAAAAAAGTTTTTAGTATGTATGGAGTTACGATTTTAGTTTTTACCATTACCATTTATTACTTAGAGTTTTCCAAATTTAATATCGAACTACCCGAATGTATCTAAAATTTCTATGATTTGATACTGTGCCACATTGTTAGGTACATTTTAATATTCACGATAATAAAACTTATATTTTACGATACGTTTTCTTTATGAACCCTTTTTGCTGTAGATAAAACACTCGCTATGGAAATTGAATAGCTCAGTATTAAAATAGAAAATAAATATTGGACTATGACATTCGGTAGATTCCGAGATTGTTGTAAGAAATGACAAATGATAATGGTGTTTACAACGTTGGATGTGTCAAAATATTTTTCACATATTTCGCACTTTAGGGAAAATAAAATTTTCCATAAAATATTATGCGAGAGAGGGTTGTAGGTACTTTGGTACGTAATACTTTTTGGATTGGGATGAGTCAAGTTTTGTTTGCAATGGAGATTATATTTTATTAAGGTTACCCACTTTCATATACGAGTTTCCCTTATAATGCATATACACTGAAAAAATAAAATATTGTCGTGAGGCCACAGATTTCTTGTCCTTAACTACGAATGAGATATTTGCTTAGCATGCATTTCTCTGATATAAAGTTTTTTTCTTGACCAAAAGTCGATACACTTTTCAATTAAGTCGTTTTATCCTTATACCTTTAATGGATAATTTTAACTTTTTTTGTTTCAAATAGGTTAAAAACATGTTAAGAATTCATAAAATGGTACAAATCATTTAAATTTTGTCGAAAAAATGCTAAATCCAATCTGAAAAAAGTGTGAATTTTTGAAAATATTTGAGGTCAAACGTTCCCGACAAGCATTAGAATCCATTAAAAATTATAAAAAAATTATAAAAATTATTTATTTGACAAAATATCACAGAATTTTTTAATTTACATCCAAAACATTGAAGTGCTGCAAATTCAGTGCAACGGCTGTTGAAATGTAGGACTTCTGTCCTATGACAAGCCCATGTTAAATTCATCGCTTCTACGTCAATTTTGCACCACTTCCGGATCCAAAATGTACTTTTTTGGCGACACTTTTTTTGCTAGGATATTGACAAAAATTTCTTTAGAAATAAAATGTTGACAAAATTTTCTAAAAAAATAGAATTTTGACAAAATTTTCTATACATATAAAATGTTGACAAAACTTTCATTCGAAATAAAATGTTGACAAATTTTTCTATAGAAATTAAATGTTGACAAAATTTTCGTTAGAAATAAAATGTTGACAAAACTTTCTAAAAAATAGAATTTTGAAAAAATTTTCTATAAAAATAAAATGTTGACAAAATTTTCTATAAAAATAATATTTTGACAAAATTTTCTATAAAAATAAAATGTTGACAAAATTTTCTATAAAAATAAAATTTTTACAAAGTTTTGTATAAAAATAAAATTTTGATAAAATTTTCTATAAAAATAAAATTTTTACAAAATTTTCTATAAAATAAAATTTTTACAAAATTTTCTATAAAAATAAAACTTTCTAAAAAATAGAATTTTAAAAAAATAAAACTTTCTATAAAAATAAAATTTTGACAAAATTTTCTATAAAAATAAAATTTTGACAAAATTTTCTATAAAAATAATATTTTGCCAAAATTTTCTATAAAAATAAAATTTTTACAAAATTTTCTATAAAAATAAAATTTTGACAAAATTTTCTATAAAAATAAAGTGTTGACAAAATATTCTATAAAAATAAAATTTTGACAAAATTTTCTACAAAAATAATATTTTGATAAAATTTTCTATAAAAATAAAATTTTGACAAAATTTTCTATAAAAATAAAATGTTGACAAAATTTTCTATAAAAATAAAATTTTGACAAAATTTTGTATAAAAATAAAATTTTGACAAAATTTTGTATAAAAATAAAATTTTGACAAAATTTTCTATAAAAATAATGTTGACAAAATTTTCTTTAAAAATAAAATTTTTAAAAATTTTCTATAAAAATAAAATTTTTAAAAATTTTCTATAAAAATAAAATTTTGACGAAATTTTCTATAAAAATAAAATTTTGACGAAATTTTCTATAAAAATAAAATTTTGACGAAATTTTCTATAAAAATAAAATTTTGACGAAATTTTCTATAAAAATAAAATTTTGACGAAATTTTCTATAAAAATAAAATTTTGACGAAATTTTCTATAAAAATAAAATTTTGACGAAATTTTCTATAAAAATAAAATTTTGACGAAATTTTCTATAAAAATAAAATTTTGACAAAATTTTCTATAAAAATAAAATTTTGACAAAATTTTCTATAAAAATAATATTTTGCCAAAATTTTCTATAAAAATAAAATTTTTACAAAATTTTCTATAAAAATAAAATTTTGACAAAATTTTCTATAAAAATAAAGTGTTGACAAAATATTCTATAAAAATAAAATTTTGACAAAATTTTCTACAAAAATAATATTTTGATAAAATTTTCTATAAAAATAAAATTTTGACAAAATTTTCTATAAAAATAAAATTTTGACAAAATTTTGTATAAAAATAAAATTTTGACAAAATTTTCTATAAAAATAATGTTGACAAAATTTTCTTTAAAAATAAAATTTTTATAAATTTTGTATAAAAATAAAATTTTTAAAAATTTTCTATAAAAATAAAATTTTGACGAAATTTTCTATAAAAATAAAATTTTGACGAAATTTTCTATAAAAATAAAATTTTGACGAAATTTTCTATAAAAATAAAATTTTGACGAAATTTTCTATAAAAATAAAATTTTGACAAAATTTTCTATAAAAATAAAATTTTGAGGAAATTTTCTATAAAAAAATGTTGACAAAATTTTCTTTAAAAATAAAATTTTTAAAAAATTTTCTATAAAAATAAAATTTTGACAAAATTTTCTATAAAAATTAAATTTTTAAAAAATTTTCTAGAACAAGTATATACGGCCGTAAGTTCGGCCAGGCCGAATCTTATGTACCCTCCACCATGGATTGCGTAGGAACTTCTACTAAAGGCTGTCATCCACAATCGAATTACTTGGGTTGCGATAACACTTGCCGATGGCAAGGTATCGTAAAACTTTTTAACACTGTCTTCTAAATTGTAAGTTAGTCCATAAGGGGTATATGTTAAACAAAAAAAAGGCCGATTAAATACGTATATAATTCAGTTTGACAAAATTTTCTATAGAAATAAAATTTTGACAAAATTTTCTATAGAAATAAAATGTTGACAAAATGTTCTATAGAAATAAAATGTTGACAAAATTGTCTATAGAAATAAAATGTTGACAAAATTTTCTACAGAAATAAATTTTTTACAAAATTTTCTATAGAAATAAAATTTTGACAAAATTTTCTATGGAAATAAAATGTTGACAAACATTGCTATAGAAATAAACTTTTTACAAAACTTTCTATAGAAATGAAATTTTGACAAATAAAATTTGACAATTTTTACATGGCTGTTAGAGGCCATATAAAGGGTGATTCTTTTGAGGTTAGGATTTTCATGCATTAGTATTTGACAGATCACGTGGGATTTCAGACATGGTGTCAAAGAGAAAGATGCTCAGTATGCTTTGACATTTCATCATGAATAGACTTACTAACGAGCAACGCTTGCAAATCATTGAATTTTATTACCAAAATCAGTGGCAGAAAATCCGCTTTTTTATCGACAAATTTTGTTCAGCGATGAGGCTCATTTCTGGTTGAATGGCTACGTAAATAAGCAAAATTGCCGCATTTGGAGTGAAGAGCAACCAGAAGCCGTTCAAGAACTGCCCATGCATCCCGAAAAATGCACTGTTTGGTGTGGTTTGTACGCTGGTGGAATCATTGGACCGTATTTTTTCAAAGATGCTGTTGGACGCAACGTTACGGTGAATGGCGATCGCTATCGTTCGATGCTAACAAACTTTTTGTTGCCAAAAATGGAAGAACTGAACTTGGTTGACATGTGGTTTCAACAAGATGGCGCTACATGCCACACAGCTCGCGATTCTATGGCCATTTTGAGGGAAAACTTCGGAGAACAATTCATCTCAAGAAATGGACCGGTAAGTTGGCCACCAAGATCATGCGATTTGACGCCTTTAGACTATTTTTTGTGGGGCTACGTCAAGTCTAAAGTCTACAGAAATAAGCCAGCAACTATTCCAGCTTTGGAAGACAACATTTCCGAAGAAATTCGGGCTATTCCGGCCGAAATGCTCGAAAAAGTTGCCCAAAATTGGACTTTCCGAATGGACCACCTAAGACGCAGCCGCGGTCAACATTTAAATGAAATTATCTTCAAAAAGTAAATGTCATGGACCAATCTAACGTTTCAAATAAAGAACCGATGAGATTTTGCAAATTTTATGCGTTTTTTTTTTTTTTAAAAGTTATCAAGCTCTTAACAAATCACCCTTTACTAACGAAATGTACCAAATTTCAACCGCATCGGATGACTTTTGCTCCTCCAAGAGGCTCCGGAGGTCAAATCTGGGGATCGGTTTATATGGGAGCTATATATAATTATGGACCGATATGGACCAATTTTTGCATGGTTGTTAGAGACCATATACTAACACCACGTACTAAATTTCAATTGGATCGGATGAATTTTGCTCATCCAAGAGGCTCCAGAGTTCAAATCTGGGGATCGGTTTATATGGGAGCTATATATAATTATGGACCGATATGGACCAATTTTTGCATGCTTGTTAGAGACCGTATACTAACATCAGGTACCCAATTTCAAACGGATCGGATGAATTTTGCCCCTCCAAGAGGCTCCGGAGTTCAAATCTGGGGATCGGTTTATATGGGAGCTATATATAATTATGAACCGATATGGACCAGTTTTTGCATGGTTGTTAGAGACCATATACTAACACCACGTACCAAATTTCAATCGGGTAGGATGAAGTTTGCTCCTCCAAGAGGCTCCGGAGGTCAAATCTGGGGATCGGTTTATATGGGAGCTATATATATTTATGGACCGATATGGACCAATTTTGGCATGGTTGTTAGAGACCGTATACTAACATCAGGTACCAAATTTCAACCGGATCGGATGAATTTTGCCCCTCCAAGAGGCTCCGGAGGTCAAATCTGGGGATCGGTTTATATGGGGGCTATATATAATTATGGACCGATATGGACCAATTTTTGCATGGTTGTTAGAGACCGTATACTTAGACCACGTATCAAATTTCAACCGGATCGGATGAATTTTGCTGCTCCGGAAGGCTCCGCAAGCCAAAATTGGGGATCGGTTTATATGGGGGCTATACGTAAACGTGGGCCGATATGGCCCATTTTCAATACCATCCGACCTACATCAATAACAACTACTTGTGCCAAGTTTCAAGTCGATAGCTAGTTTCGTTCGGAAGTTAGCGTGATTTCCACAGACGGACGGACAGCCGGACAGACGGACAGACGGACGGACGGACGGACATGCTTAGATCGACTCAGAATTTCACCACGACCCAGAATATATATACTTTATGGGGTCTTAGAGCAAAATTTCGATGTGTTACAAACGGAATGACAAAGTTAATATACCCCCATCCTATGGTGGAGGGTATAAAAATTATGCTAGAACCAATTCACAAAACGACTGTTGGCTGGTATAATTAATTAATATAATTATGGTCCGTTATGGACAAATTTTTGCATGGTTGTTAGAGGCTATATATTGATATCGCGTACCATATTTCAAGCGGATCAGATGAAATTTCTTCTCCAAGAGGCTCCGTGATCCAGATCTGGACTTCGGTTTATATGGGGGATATATATAATTATATAGCGATATAGAGTAATTTTTGTTAGAGGTCATATACTAACACCATATACCCAATTTCAACCGGATCAAATTAAATTTGCTCCTCCAAGAGGATCTGCAAGCATAACCTGGGAGTCGGTTTACATGGGGGCTACACCTAAAAGTGGTCCGATATGGTCCATTTACATCAGTAACAACCAGTTATTGAAAGAATAATATTTTGCCATTGAAACACGTTTGAGGTTATCATATTCCTTCTCTGGGTGTGGAATTAACCATTTGGGGCCTTAACAAATTATATGCTTAGGATGAAACATAGCATGTTTGCATAGTACTAGAAATTTTTCGTTTGAAGTAATTCTGAAAATATATATGCTTGAAGCTAAATAGGTTTGGGAGAATATGTAACAGAGACGATTTTTTTGAGGGTGTATATATAAACAATGCTCTGTGCAAAAATTTGTATGGACCAGTTTTGGCACACGTCAAATTTCAACCAGATCGGAATAAATTCTGTTCCAAGAGACACCGGAAATCAAATCTTGTGATTGGTTTATTCACCTTCAAAAAATCGATTCTGCAACATATATCACAAACACATTTTGCTTCAAGCATATATATTTTCAGGATTTGTCCAAACAAAAACATATTATGTTCATACATATTATGTTTTACTAAAGCCATACAATGGTAGCAAAAAAATTTAATGAAATTTTCTTCGTATATATATATATATATATATATATATATATATATATATATATATATATATATATATATATATATATATATATATATATATATATATATATATATATATATATATATATATATATATATATATATATATATATATATATATATATATATATATATATATATATATATATATATATATATATATATATATATATATATATATATATATATATATATATATATATATATATATATATATATATATATATATATATATATATATATATATATATATATATATATATATATATATATATATATATATATTTAAGGCGCCAATTGGTTACTTGCAGCATACTCTCTAGGTCTCTCTTTCTAAACACATATATGTTTCTAAACACATATATATTTCTATAATAATATATGTTTGCATCCAAACATATTATATTTACAAACATATGTCCCAAACATAATATGTTCTAACATATTACCATTGTCCCAAACATATTATGCTAGTTTATGAACATTATATGCCTGTACTTAAAAATAATGTGTTAAAAAATGTTATTTCCACACATATAAATTTAACACCCACACATATGAATAACAGTTTTTTCGTTCGTGTGTGGAGCCGATTGCTAAAAATAGTCCAATTGGGCCCATTTGAAATACGGTACGCCGTACTTGAACTAAAGTACCTATTACAAATTAGTACTTCTAATTTAACCGCTGAACCTTTTCGATTATTTTCTTCAGTTGAACCAACCAGATTTTTCCAAAAACATTAGCAGGCTGCTTAAGTTTTCCAGGTCCACCAGTAATCTAAAGCTATATGTCCCTAAAATTCGCTTACGCCTTACAAACAAATGCAGCACTGTTAGAAAAATATGTTTTTCAAATGTTCCGATATAAACAAAGTGTGTTTCGGGCACAATTTTTAAACACAATATATTTAAGTGCAAACATGTAATGTTCCTAAACTAACACAAAATGTTTGGAACACATATGTTAATATGTTAGAATATATTATGTTTGGGAATGAATGTTTCATAAAAATAATATGTGTGAATGTAAACATATATAAATTTACAAATTTCGAGTAAACATATATATGTTGTGATACTTTATTCAGAGAGCGACAGAGAGAGAGTGAGAGAGAGAGAGTTAGTATAGAGAAAGAAATAGAGATGGAAACCAGCGAGAGAATGAAATGAGAGCAATTTCTGTGAAACCGCTTGTACGTTGTTTCGGAAAACTGTTTCATGATAAGGCCAAAAATTTAATATGCTTAAGTGTAAATATTATTTAATTTGAATATTAGAATGAGTATTCGGAATAAAGAGAATAGACATTCGGAACCAAGAGAATAGACATTTGAAAAAAAACGACATATTTGTATTACAGAAAAAGATGCGAAGAACTCAAAAATTTCTTGGAAGTGAAAATTATGTGAGGGAATGAGCACAATCTTCTCTGGGGAATTCTTCCAAGCATATACTATTTTTGGACTCAAAATGCTTCCAAACATATAATATGCTCACATAAAACAAACATATTAATGTTTCGGCAGTATCCAATAATATATGTGCTTCCTGCGAAATATGTTTGGAACATATGTTAGAGAAGCGATTTTTTTTGAGGGTGAGGACACTCACACAAAAGGTGTTTAATTGATTCCTTTTCCTCCGCATCATGACAACTCATACAATACTCATTATACTTCGCGCCAATATTTTTGCAAAATCGCCTATCAGGCAGTCACGCGTAGTAGCAGTTATCAAGAGTGATATCTGGCGTCTTGAGAACACTAGCATATCTAGTGTGCGGTTTAAGTTTAAATGGGGCCTTATTTGCTTGGTGTCGTTACAACCCTTGCAATTCTATCATCGAGCATTTGCCATCATAACAATCTTCTTATGCAGCAAGAGCTTGCAGGTAGCCAGATGCATACCAACAGATTCTAGTTCCCCTGGAATATGTAAGGTAGTCCCTAGCCTTGCTAACTCATCCGCTTCGCAGTTCCCCGGTATTTTTTGAGGGTGAGGACACTCACACAAAAGGTGTTTAATTGATTCCTTTTCCTCCGCATCATGACAGCTCATACAATACTCATTATACTTCGCGCCAATATTTTTGCAAAATCGCCTATCAGGCAGTCACGCGTAGTAGCAGTTATCAAGAGTGATATCTGGCGTCTTGAGAACACTAGCATATCTAGTGTGCGGTTTAAGTTTAAATGGGGCCTTATTTGCTTGGTGTCGTTACAACCCTTGCAATTCTATCATCGAGCATTTGCCATCATAACAATCTTCTTACGCAGCAAGAGCTTACAGGTAGCCAGATGTATACCAACAGATTCTAGTTCCCCTGGAATATGTAAGGTAGTCCCTAGCCTTGCTAACTCATCCGCTTCGCAGTTCCCCGGTATATTCATATGGCCAGGCACCGCAACCCACATGTCCATCCAATTTGGAGCCATCAGTGTAGAAATCTATATAACATTTATTCCCTAGGGTCTGTGTGCATCACGAAAAGTGGTTTCGTCAGGGTGTAATCCACAACGTTTGGCACATCTGGCATTATTTTGAGGACCGAACTGTGACCGTACCTTTTTTTCATACAGACTAGAAATTCTAAAAATAAATGATAGTATAAAATCTTGGGAGCCACCGTGGTGCAATGGTTAGCATGCCCGCCTTGCATACACAAGGTCGTGGGTTCGATTCCTGCTCCGACCGAACACCAAAAAGTTTTTCAGCGGTGGATTATCCCACCTCAGTAAAGCTGGTGACATTTCTGAAGGTTTCAAAGCTTCTCTATTTCAGTGGTTTCACAGCAATGTTGAACGCCGTTCGGACTCGCCTATAAAAAGGAGGTCCCTTGTCATTGAGCTTAACATGGAATCGGGCAGCACTCAGTGATAAGAGAGAAGTTCACCAACGTGGTATCACAATGTACTGAATAGTCTAAGTGAGCCTGATACATCGGGCTGCCACCTAACCTAACCTAACCTAACCTAGTATAAAATCTATTTAGGGAAATTGAAAAATATAATTCAAAGTTATTATTTAAGTGATTAAATTCCTTTAGAGATCTCAAAATTGGCTCAAAAGATGCATATTTAGTTCTATAAGCTGGAATAGTAAAATAATCATGGTTTCGCAAACAGTACACTGGTACATTAAAACCAATCAACCCAAGAATAGATGGACAATATATAAACCCATTAATTATTTTATAAACGAACGAAATAGAAAACTTTATTCTATGGCAATGAAGGGATTCCAAATGAATAAGTCTACACCCAGAGAAGGAATATGATCACCTCAAACATGTTTTAAGAGCAAAATGTTATTTGTGGTTGGTGACCATGTAACATGGTTTTCGCAACCATGTTATTTTCTCGGAAATCATGTATCTGATTTCGGCAAGCAGGTTATATTGGACGAGAAAATAACATTTAGTGACAAACGTGTTACATGGTCACCATACAAAAATAACATTTTGCTCTTGAAACACGTTTGAGGTGATCATATTCCTTCTCTGCGTGTATATCTAGCTTTATATGAACACGCAAAGAAAAAAAAACGTTTGGAAAACGTGTACCAAAAACGTTTTTCTTTTGTTAGAGTTTTTTGAATTGCTTCGAAAAGTATACACTTTTATCACCAAAAAAATTCGTTTGTTACAAAATTTTTATTTTTATTTTTGAACCAACAACACAGTCAATTTCGTTTATATCAAACACTGTTCTTTTCTGACTTTAGGTTTTAAATAAGACACATTTTACAGTTCATAGTAAAAATTTAATATAGTAGAATGTAATGTTGAACATTTTTTCGGAATCTTCCGACCATATCTGGTATATATTTAAAAAAAAAAAAAACAAAAAATGTTGGTCGAAGCAGGGATCGAACCCACGACCCTTGGCATGCAAGAAGGACGTAGCAACCACTGCTCCACGGTGCCCAACTAAACGTATTTTTCTATTAAATAAACTTTGTTTAATCGGCTCGTGGGCGCCGCAAGCTATGCTATATAAATATAACTTATATGGGTAATTGTCTATCGATGACAATAACGGCTACATAGCTCATTGGATAGTGTGTTGGCCTACAAAGTGCATGGTCCTCGGTTCGATTCTCCGTCCAGGCGAAAGGTAAAAAAAAAATTATAAAATCGTATAATTTCTTTTACATTGTTTGTATTACAGAAAAAGGTGCTAATAACTAAAAACTTCTTGGAAGTGAGAAAGATGTGGGGGAAATGCAATTAGCTAGAAAAAAAATTTTTTGAGGTAGTCTTTATGAAATTGTTTTTACATCCTGGAAAAGAATAAACGTTTATCAAAAAGTATATACTTTTCTTCCAAATACACTTCCTTTCAACGAAAAGCAAATGAGAAACGAACTTTGTTTGTCTAAAATTTCGTTTGGGAGGAAAGAATTATTTTTTTGCGTAAAGGCAATGGGTTCGTAAATGGCAATTTTTCAATTCGACCACAATGCAGAGTGTATTTAGGATTCCAAACTATAGCAGCATACTCTAGCCTAGATCTCAAAAGTCATATACAATATCTGTTTAGTGTATGGATCCATAAACCCCGATTAGCGTCAAATTTGCCACAAAGTAATCCAATTGACCACCATTTAAGTGTACCAAATGTCATCGAAATCGGTTCAGATTTAGATATAGCTCCCATATATATGTATCACCCGATTTCTCAAATTTGGCCATAAGTCCCTTATTTATCAACCGATATGACTTCAAGTTGGCCAAATCTAGTTTTCTATAGCACTTACTATATGTGCAAAAAATCTTCGAAATCGGTTCAGATTTAGCATAGCTCCAATATATATGTGTCGCCCTATTTTCACAAATTTGGCCATAAACCCCTTATTTATCAACCGATCCTACTCAAACTTGGCTTACTCTAATATTTTAAAAGACTGACTCTATGTGCAAAATATCATCCAAATCGGTTCAGGTTTAGATATAGCTCCCATATATATGTAGCGACCGATTTTGAAAAATTTGCCCCATATAACGTTATTTTTTACAATAGTGGCCTCATTTATTAATCGATCTTACTCAAATTTAGCACAAAGTAATCTCCTGTAATATCAACAAAACTTTTTTATACCCTAAACCACATAGTGGTTAGGGTATAATAACTTTGATCTGCCAAAAAATGTGCCTACCAGAAATATTGATTTTAGACCCCATAAAATATATACCGATCGACTCAGAATCACCTCCTGAGTCGATCTAGCGCTTGGTGTCTGTCCGTCTGTCCATGTATTTGTTGTTCGCAGGATTCCGGTCGCAATTATTAACCGATTTTTGATGAAATTTGGTACAGAGTGTTTTGTGGGCACAAGGACGAACATTATTGAATTTGGAAGAAATCGGATCAGATTTAGATATAGCTCCCATATATATGTTAAATGTCCCAAGTTTCATCGAAATCGGTTCAAATTTAGATATATCTCCCATATATATGTATCGCCCGATTTTCCCAAATTTGGTCATAAGTTCCTTATTTATCAACCGATCTGACTTCAAGTTGGCCAAATCTAGTTTTCTATAGCACTTGCTATAAGTGCACAAAAGCATCGAAATCGGTTCAGATTTGGCTTAGCTCCCATATATATGTATCGCCCGATTTTCACAAATTTTGCCATAAAATCCTTATTTATAAACCGATCTTACTCAAATTTGGCTTACTCCAATGTTCTACAGTACTGCCTATATGTGCAAAATATCATCAAAATCGGTTAAGATTTAGATATAGCTCCCATATATATGTAGCGCCCGATTTTCAAAAATTTGCCTCTTATAACCATATTTTTGACCATAGTGGTCTCATTTATTAACCGATCTTACTCAAATTTAGCACATGATTATATTCTTTTATATCAACAAAACCTGCAAAATATAACCCAAATCGGTTCAGATTTAGATATAGCTTCCATATATGTGGCGCTCGTTTTTGAAAAATGTACTCCTTATAACTTTATTTCAGACCATAATAGTCTTATTTAGTGCCCGATCTTACTCTAATTTAGCAAAAGGTAACCTTCTGTTGTATCAACCAAATCAGGAAAATATCATCAAAATCGGTTCAGATTTAGATATAGGTCCCATATATATGCATCGATCGATTTTCCCAAATTTGGCCATAATACTCTTATTTATTAAACAATGTTGCTCAAATTTCAAATGTACATGTATTAGCAGATATATTTAGACTTACATCCCAGTGGTAAAAAACGTCATTACAAAATCGATTATATCCTACCGATTTTGTCGAGACAACTACTCCACGTTTCCGATCAATTTTCCGCATTACTTTTACGTTGGCGTGTCATAGGCAGTCAAGTACTTCTCAATTTCCATGACAAGGTAAATGAAAACATAATGATAACCCATTACAACGGCATTACCAATGCTTAAGGGCTTCGGATGACGATTATTGAATATTGTGTTTTACTCGGTAATGGAAACGATGGAGCAAACCAGTTTTACTTTCTACACGCAAAAAAATAATTCTTTCCTCCCAAACGAAATTTTAGACAAAGAAAGTTCGTTTCTCATTTGCTTTTCGGTGTAAGGAAGTGTTTTTGGAAGAAAAGTATATACTTTTTGTGATAAACGTTTATTCTTTTCCAGGATGTAAAAACAATTTCATAAAGACAAATTCAAAAAAAAAAAAAAACATTGTTTTCTTGCTAATTGCATTTTCCCTCACATCTTTCTCACATCCACGAGGTTTTTTAGTTCTTAACACCTTTTCCTGTAATACCAACAATGTAGAAGAAATTATACGCTTTTATAAATTTTTAAAATTTGTTTTACCTTTCGCCTGAACGGAGAATCGAACCGCGGACCATGCACTTTGTAAGCCAACACATTAACCACTGAGCTATGTACCTGTTATGGTCATCAATAGATAAATATCCATATAAGTTATATTTATATAGCATAGCTTGCGGCGCCCACGAACCGAATAAGTTTATTTAACAGAAACAAACATTTAGTTTGGCACCGTGGAGCAGTGGTTGCTACGTCCGACTTGCATGCCAAGGGTCGTGGGTTCGATCCCTGCTTCGATCAATGTTTTTTTTACATATATTCCAGATATGTTCGGAAGATTCCGAAAAAATGTTAAATTTTGAACTGTAAAATGTGTCTTATTAAAGACCTAAAGTCAGAAAAGAACAGTGTTTGATATAAACGAAATGGACTGTGTTGTTGTTTCAAAATAACTTTTTTTATTAAAAAAAAAATAAAAATTTTGTAACAAACGATTTTTTTTGGTGATAAAAGTTTAAAATTGTCGAAGCAATTCAAAAAACTCTAAGAAAGAAAAACGTTTTCGGTACACGTTTTCCAAACGTTTTTTTTCTTTGCGTGTATTTATAAAAGTAATCTAGAGCTAAGCACCCCTATTTACCACCCGATTCGCTGGTAAACTATAAAAATATGATGTATTTTATAGTTGTTTCCTAAAAATAGGCTACAAATAATATTCTAAAAAAAAAATTTGTTTTATATATTATAACGATTAATATATATTTGGTAATAATACTTCAATGCAATATTTAATACTAGGTAATACTGTTATAATAACTAGTATATATTTATTCATTAAATGTTTGTTTTTTTCACACAAACTTTGCGGAGATGACGATCTTTGAAGTTTTTGACCGGCTTCCTATGCCCGCTATATAGTCTTTTTCTGTGTATCCTTTCATCTTGACAGCATCTGAAATAAAAGATTATATTAGTCAATAAATATACAAATAGAAAGTCATATAAGAAATATTACCTGAATCTGGCACATGGCTCCCCTGAATCTGGCGCTTGGAAAGGTGCTAATTGCCGCAGGGAAATTGCTTTAAATTTCTGAACGAAAAGGTGTATATCTGGAAAGGATGTACAACTCAATACAAATTAAATAATAATCTAGAAAAGATGTAAAACTCAATAAAAATGTATTTATGCCCGAAAAAAAATTTTCAGAAAACTGAGAAAATGTAAAAAACGAGCGAACAAAAACCAATGTTGCTTAGAAACGTTGCCTAGAAACGTTGACTTTTTATTCCTAATTACAGACCCCTTACGCAGTAAGTGGAAGTCGTAAGCACTGGTTGTCCCACTACGAGCCAACTAGATGACTAAGTAATACACTGTTAGAAAAATATGTTTTTCATATGTTCCGATATAAACAAAATGTGTTTCGGGCACGATTTTAAACCACAATATATTTAAGTGCGAACATGTAATGTTCCTAAACTAGCACTAAATGTTTGGGACATCTATGTTAATATGTTAGAATATATTATGTTTGGCGCATGAATGTTTCATAAAAATCATATGTGTGAATACAAACATATATAAATTTACAAATTTCGACTAAACATACATATGTTGTGATATTTTATTCAAAGCGACAGAGAGAGTATATAGAGAAATAGAGATGGAAACCGGGAGAGTTGACGAAAGATATCAATATAACACAGCAAAAGAGTCAAAAGAGAACAATTTCTGTGAAACCGCTTGTATGTTGTTTCGGAAAACTGTTTTATGATAAGGCCAAAAATTTGATATGTTTAAGTCTAAATATTATTTAATTTGAATAAAGAGAATATACATTCTGAACCAAGAGAATAGACATTTGAAAAACAAACAGCTTATGTTTTCGCCTTGAGAGCAGCATTTTATGTATGTGTGGACATGTGTTTTGTTTATCATTTTGGCATTATGGGCACAATTTTTTTCTTGGTTCGTTAAAAGAAATCAGGGGTCTTCATAAAAATAACGAAAGGCCACTATACTCTTTTTAGAGTTGGGACAGTAAAATGAAATAAGGAGGGAATAGTGAAAAATTACACAGTAAAATGTAAAAAAACAAACTTTAGTTCCTCTTTAGTAGTCCACGAGGAGTTCACGGACACCATCAAATATAAAAGCGGGCATTAAGTTCGAGTTTTACAGCTAAAATAATTTAAAAGTTTATTTTCTTTAAAATTAATTATTAAAGAAAAATAAAAGGAATTTTAGAGCGATGGTGTTAAATGCTAGTAAAAAATTGTTCACGCCTCAATAAATTTATGTTTATATTATAAAATTATGTATGTATGTTTATACTCGACTCCACGTTCTTCTTTTGTTAGTTTTTGAATTCCTTCCAAATTTTAAAGTTTTGTACAAAAACAGTTTTTTATTACAAGATTGTTATTTTTGCAATAAAAAATAATATTTTATCCAAAAATCAGTCAATTTCGTTTATATCAAGCACTGTTACAGACTATAAATCTTTAATAACGCACATTTCGAAGTTTCATTAAAAAAAAAAAATAATAATATAGTATAAATATAAATGTGTACATTAAAAAAAAAAAAACAAAAAAAAAATTTTCGGTCGGAGCAGGGATTGAACCCACGACCCTTTGCATGCAAGGCAGACATGCTAACCACTGCTCCACGTGGCAAACAAATGTATGTTTCTGTTAAATAATGTTATGTTTGCATGGACTCGTGGGCGCTGCAAACTATGCTATATAAATGTAACTTAAAACGATAATTATCTACTGGTGACTATAACAGCTACGTAGCCCAGTGGATAGTGTGTTGGCTTACAAACTGTATGGTCCTCGGTTCGATTCTCCGTGCAGGCGAAAGGTAAAATTTAAAAAAATTATAAAAGTGAATAATTTCTTCAACATTATTTGTATTACAGAAAAAGGTGCCAATAACTAAAAAATTTCGTGGAAGTGAAAATTACGAGTATGTTAGGGAATGAGCACAATCGTGTTTGGGAAAATTTCTTCCAAGCATATAATATTTTTGGCTCAAAATGCTTCCAAACATATAATATGTTCACATAAAACAAACATATTAATGTTTCCGCAGTATGCAATAATATATGTGCTTCCTGCAAAATATGTTTGGAACATATGTTAAAGAAGCGATTTTTTTTGAGGGTGTAGCTTTTATTTGTTTAAGTTTTGATGGAATTACATTCTGTTAGATTTTTCAATGCTAAGGTATAAGTAGTAGCATTGTCGACTATATGTGTATTTACGTACAACATACTTACTTAATATTTCAAATTTCCCAAGAACATAATCGATCTTTTGGTAAGGGGTTTGAATTTTTACCACTGGGATGTAACTCTTACATATCTCTATTGCCCTATTTTCGGAAATTTGGATTTATTACCACACTAATTGAGCGATTTCCTCTTTTTATACCCTAAACTACATAGTGGTTAGGGTATAATAACGTTGATCTTTGAAAAAATGTGCCTAACTGAAATATTGATTTTTGACCCCAAATATTAGTGGCATACTAACTCTGTAGGTTCAGAATCAACTATAGCAACTAATATCAAACATTTCTGTTCAGATTGTGATTAAACTCCCATTTCCCATTCTTATATATGGAAATGAGGATTTTCCCCAAACCTATACCATTGATACCCTACAAACAATGTTTACTAGATCAGTAGAGGTGGTTTAGGGTATGATATATTCGGCCCCGCCCGACTTTCTACTTTACTTACTTGTTTAATAATGGACTCAATATTAGTGGCATACTAACTCTGTAGGTTCACCCAGAGAAGGAATATGATCGCTTGCAAAATGTTTCAATAGCACCATGTTACTTTTTCACGGCAATCATGTGACATTTTGGTCGCAAAAATATACCTTTATCGTCACACATAACATGTTTTTTCTCGTCACACATAACATGCTTTCAGATATATTATTTCCGAGAAAATAACATGGTTTCGACAAACATTTTACATGTTTCCCGTGAAAAAGTTACATTGTGCTCTTGAAACATGGTTGGGGTGATCATATTCCTTCTCTGCGTGTTCAAAATCAACAATGGCTCCTAATATCAGAAATTTCTGTTCAGATTGTGATAAACCTCCCATGTACCCCTTAATGTTCTTAAATATGGAAATACGGATTTTTCCCAAACCTATACCATTGATACCCCACAAACAATGTCTACTTATTCAGTAGGAGTGGTTTAGGGTATGATATAGTCGGCCCCGCCCGACTTTCTACTTTACCCACTTGTTTTAAGTTATTTTCACATTCCAAAGTTCTTCAAAGCCTTTGTTTATTCGTTTTTTTTCTGTAAAATTTATTTTAATAATTTGACATACATTTTGAAAAGAGTATGTTCTGTAAGAGCATATTCCGAATTAGGGGTGTTTACATTATAAAATTGACGTGTTTTGGAGGAAAACGTCAGTTTTGAACTTGATTTTTTTTTTGTATGGGGAAAACGACTCGTTTTGAAATGTTTATGAAGGGAAAACATTTCAAACTCCAAAACGTGCTTGGTGAGAACGTCATATTAGACATAATATTTTTCTACACCAAAATAAGGTTATATTGTCCTTAGTGGCCCCGTTTTGAGTGCACCAATATAACGACCTTTAACCGCCAATTGTGCCATATACAATACATATACTCAAATAGATCTGTCATACTTACATTGAGTATTCTTCGTAGCCGCTTCAATCCATTTCGTTTATTTCCTCACCAATAATCAAATTCACAGCAACGATAACCTTTCGCTTTAATAAACTGGTTGAGAAGAAAAATTTACTGTGGCACATTGACTGGGAGTGCATATTTAAAATTATGTAACCTTCGATTTCCTTGTTATGTATCGATGATGTCTTCCACAATATGTAATGGCGGTGGTAAGGAAAAGATAAGGCCATCGTTGCACAAATTTTCCGGTATTCCCATCCTCAAATCCACATAGCCAACCGCATCTCTATGTGACTGACACAATCGATGAGCACCTGGAACAACAATAGATTTCAACGCGAAAGGAACATCAAAATGAAGAGGAGACTCCATTACCATCCTCACATTATCAAGTTAGGTTTCCCCCAACAACTGGCTAGTTTTCCCCCAAAAACTGGCTTTCAACAAGACAGTAGAGAAAAAAAAAACATAATTATTTGGCTTTGCTTTTGAATTCACTTTAGCGGCGACAATGGAATTTATATGGCCAACTAAATGTCTCGTTCGATCAACCTAGGGCGGAAGGACAAATGGAAACCAGATGCCACCAATGTATGTATATCTCCTCCGGAAAGTATGTTATGTGGTGCGACATTGATGCTTTTCCGTGATTGGCTTTGTGATGGTTTATCTGTTAGTCTGTCTTTGATAGCCAATAAACACATGCTGTGTAAGAGGATCAGCAAAAATTTTATTATTAAACTTCAATCAAAGTTTAATGTGAAGACAAATAACGACCAGCAATTAATGGAGAAAATGAAAAACAAACATAAATATTTTCTAATAACTTAAATACAAACATAAATATTTTCTAATAACTTAAATATCATATTAACCCTTTCACTACCGAGTACCAATACTGGTGATATGCACCCAGAAAAAAGTGACCCCTTCTTTAAGTTAAAACAAGTAAGAAAAGTCTAAAGTCGGACGGAGCCGACTATATTATACCCTGCACCACTTTGTAGATCTAAATTTTCGATACCATATCACATCCGTCAAATGTGTTGGGTGCTATATATAAAGGTTTGTCCCAAATACATACATTTAAATATCACTCGATCTGGACAGAATTTGATAGACTTCTACAAAATCTATAGACTCAAAATTTAAGTCGGCTAATGCACTAGGGTGGAACACAATGTTAGTAAAAAATAAAAATATGGGAAACATTTAAATCTGGAGCAATTTTAAGAAAACTTCGCAAAAGTTTATTTATGATTTATCGCTCGATATATATGCATTAGAAGTTTAGGAAAATTAGAGTCATTTTTACAACTTTTCGACTAAGTAGTGGCGATTTTACAAGGAAAATGTTGGTATTTTGACCATTTTTGTCGAAATCAGAAAAACATATATATGGGAGCTATATCTAAATCTGAACCGATTTCAACCAAATTTGGCACGCATAGCTACAATGCTATTATACTCCCTGTGCAAAATTTCAACTAAATCGGAGCAAAAAATTGGCCTCTGTGGGCAAACGAGTGTAAATCAGGCGAAAGCTATATATGGGAGCTATATCTAAATCTGAACCGATTTGGCTGATATTTTGCAAGTTTTTCGAGACTCATAAAATATTCGGATGTACGGAATTTGAGGAAGATCGGTTGATATACACGCCAATTATGACCAGATCGGTGAAAAATATATATGGCAGCTATATCTAAATCTGAACCGATTTTTTCCAATTTCGCCCTAACCAAAACATGTACAGTCCAGGCGTGTATAGATTTGTATCTGGCGTTTTCTTTTCAATGGCTCTATTAACTATGTTCCTTAATCTATATCTGTCCATAAAGCCCTTCACCATAGGATGTGGGGTATATTAACTTTGTCATTCCGTTTGTAACACATCGAAATATTGCTCTAAGACCACATAAAGTATATATATTCTGCGTCGTGGTGAAATTCTGAGTCGATCTGTTGGAATCACGCTAACTTCCGAACGAAACAAGCTATCGACTTGAAACATGGCACAAGTAGTTGTTATTAATGTACATAGGTCGGATGGTATTGCAAATGGGCTATATCGGACCACTTTTACGTATAGCCCCCATATAAACCGACGCTCAGATTTGGCTTAGGAAGCCTCTTGTAGGAGCAAAATTCATCCGATCCGGTTGAAATTTGGTACATGGTGGTAGTATACGGTCTTTCACAACCATGCCAAAATTGGTCCATATCGGTCCATAATTATATATAGCCCCCATATAAACCGATCCCCAGATTTGGCTTGCAGAGCCCCTAAGAGTAGCAAATTTTACCCGATCCGGCTGAAATTTGGTACATGGTGTTACTATATGGTCTATAACAACCATGCAAAAATTGGTTCACATCGGTCCATAATTATATATAGCGACCATATAAACCGACGCTCAGATTTGACCTACGGAGCCTCATGGATGAGCAAAATTCATCCGATTCGGTTGAAATTTGGTACGTGGTATTAGTATATGTTCTCTGACAACCATGCAGGAATTGGTTCATATCGGTCCATAATTAAATGTAGCCCCCATATAAACCCATCCCCAGATTTGACCCCCGGAGCCACTTGGAAGAGCAAATTTCACCCGATCCTGTTGAAATTTGATACGTGGTGTTGTATATGGTATCTAACAACCATGCAAAAATTGGTCCATACTGGTCTTAAACCGATCCCCAGATTTGACCACCGAACTATTAGAGGAGCAAAATTCATCCTGGTTGAAATTTGGTACATTGCGCTAGTATATGGACGCTAACAACCATGCCAAAATTGGTCCATATCGGTCTATAGTTATATATATAGCTGATCCCCAAAAATAATCTAGCAAAATTTTGTCAATTTTTTTTTTACAATAGAAAATTTTGTCAAAATTTTATTGCTATACAAAATTTTGTCATGATTTTATTTCTACAGAAGATTTTGTCAAAATTTTATTTCTATAGAAAATTTTGTCAAAATTTTATTACTATACAAAATTTTGTCAAGATTTTATTGCTATAGAAAATTTTGTCAAAATTGTATTTCTATAGAAAATTTTGTCAAAATTTTATTTCTATAGAACATTTTGTCAAACTGAATTATTTACTTATTTGTAAATGGACTAATTTACAATTGAGAAGACGGTGTTAGGAAGTTTTAAGATACCTTGCCATCGGCAAGTGTTACCGCAACCCAAGTAATTCGATTGTGGATGACAGCCTGTAGTAGAAGTTTCTACGCAATCCATGGTAGAGGGTACATAAGATTCGGCCTGGCCGAACTTACGGCCGTATAAACTTGTATTCTTTAGTTTCGAAGGCACTTATTCTGGATGTATACCCTGTAGCCACAGGGGTTTTAAACCTGTCGAATAGCTAAATTTGAAGTAAGCACTGCTGGCTTCACTTGGACTACTTTCTATTCCAAAAAAAAAATGGATTTTGAAATTTCTTTTAAAAGTCCTTCCATCTGATCCGATTTTGCTCTACTTCCCGATCCGAAAAGAATATTTTTTGCGACACTTTTTTTTTTGCTGGGTACGAAACCAATAATGTATTTATGTTGAACACTGAAAAAACAGTGAACCCACCAGGAAGAAAACTTTTGATTAATTTTAGAAAATTTTGAATATTTTTAGAAATTTTTAACTAAACAGTATTACAAGCGCTGGCATCGCTCCGATATCACAAAAATAAGTAAACATTTTTCGACAAATTCAAGAAAATTTATTAGACATAAATAATTTTTTCCATTTTTTAAAGAAAATTTTGTAGTTTGAAGGAAAAAATTGGAGCTTTTGTAGTAAAATTTACAAATTTGAAGAAATAATGAACTATTTTATGACAAATACGAATTTAGTAAATCTCTGTCCTTAACTTGTGTATATTTTTTTCCATCTTTTAGTTCATTTAACTAATGTACGCAAAAATTATTAGAGTAAATGAAACTTTCACCAAATATAATAATTTCATGAACTAAAATATAGCTAAATTGTCTTTAGTGAAATAGTGAGTTCACTTTTTTTTGAGTGAAGACAAAATATCATTAAAGTTACAATGTGTGTAAGTAGAAATTTGTATACCCTCCACGCCTTTTATCAATTCCAAGTACCAAGTTTTAATCGTTTGGGATCGGTTTATATGGGGGCTATATATATATTTATGGGCCGATATCGATAAATTTTGGCATAGTTATTAGAGGCCATATACTAGCACCACACTGGTAGAAAAAACTTCGTTATATTAACGTTATATTTCAATGTGTCATTGAAATTGAGCCAATGAAACAAATTCGTTGATATAACGAAATTTTTAGTTATTATAATGAATTTTCTGTTAATAAACGAAACGTTTCGTACTATTAACTAATATTTTCATTGTCACAATGAAAATGTTTCATAACATTAATGAAATAGAAATTTGCTCCTTCCAGAGACTCCGCAAGTCATATCTGGGGATCGGTCGATATGGGGCCTATATATAACTATGGGCCGATATGAACCAATTTGTGCATGATTGTTAGAAGTCGTATACTAAAACGACGTACCAAGTTTCAACTGGATCTGATGGAGTTTGTTCCTCCTATAGCCTCCACAAGTCATATCTGGGGGTCGGTTTATATGAGAGATATACGTAGACGTGGTCCGATATGGCCCTTTTGCAATACCATCCGATCTACATCAACAACAACTACTTGTTCCAAGTTCCAGGGCGATAGCTTGTTTCGTTCGGAAGTTAAGGTGGTTTCAACAGACGGACGGACGTCGCTGGCTCGACACAGAATTTCACCACGACCAAGAGTATATACATTTTATGGAGACTGAGACCAAAATTTCGATGAGTTAGAAACAGAATGACTCATCCAATGGTGGAGGGTATGAAAAAAAAAACTCTTTCTCTTTGTATCAACCCCTATATCTCTTTTGGTATCAAGGTAACGATAGTTTCCAAATTAATAACATTAATCATAAACAATATAAAAACTTAATAAGAATGGCCAATCCTATCTATTAAGAGACTGGGCACAGAACATAGCTTTCATTATTTTATGAAATATGATGGTGTTTAGAAACACACATTCTCAAAAACACACGCCTTAGGCATAAAACCCAAATTTGTGTTAATTATTCAGTCATTTATTAACATTAAAGAGGTAATGTTTAGTGAATACCAAAAAAAAAAATACTAGTAACAACATCGTTATAGGATATTGGTAATTGATTGAGTAGTGAACGTGAAATGATTAATCCAAATCATTTCACAGATACAATAATTTCGGACAACCTCATGAATGGATAGAAGATTGGTTGAATAGCGGATTAAATTGAGATGAATCGAGTATCATGAATTCATATTATCAGATTAACGAAAAGAAAAACCAAATATGTTTTTGAACTAATTGATTCACACTCATCTTAATATGTATGGCATTGATTTCAAACCTCCTCAAGTGACCAATGTTTTAATTGTTGGTCTTGTGCATCAAACAATGAGGGAGTAACCTGCTGGCATCAACGCTCCGAGATAAGATGAATTGACCATTACATGTCCCTGCACGGCACAAACTACACAGCTTGGTAAGTAAATGGCAATGAGTGTCGAAAGGTCACCATCATTTGGTATGGACCCGTTGTTTAAATACTGAAGGTTAAAAACACTATGAGATTACCGAATTTAAATCTTCGTGAACTCAACTGCACCGCATGACCATGTCTAAAGCACCATTACCAATTTATATGTATTTTTTTTATATTTACACTGAAAAAATAGAGTTCTAAGCACAAATATTCCTTGTCCCTAAAAAAATGCAAGTGCTTACACTGAAAATATATTGTGGTGAGGCCAAAGTTGTCTTGTCCCTAAAATTCGAATATGGATTTTTCTTCGCATAGAAGACCCATTTCTCTGATATACAAATTTTTCCTTGTCCACAAGTCGATAAACTTGTAGTGACGTCGTTTTGTTCTTGTAGTTAAGAGAATCGACATAAAAATGGGTGTATTTATATGAAAGAAATATTTATATGTCTAAGGTCAACTTGGATTTAATAATTCTTAGAAACTCTTTAAAATTTTATGAAATCGTCTTTAATTTTATAGACTTTTTATACCTTGATTACAAAGCTAAAAAGCGTTCAAAAATAGGAGATATCTTCCAACACACCAGAAATAAGTCGATTACTCCATTCCAAAGTACGCTAACTCTAAAAAGTGAATTTTACAGAAAACAAGTTCAAAGTTTTTTTTATGGAATTTCTCAAAAACCGCACGCACAGAAAAAACATGTTTGGACATGGATGCCGCATACATTTAATGCTTATCTAGAGTATGTATTTTGTCTTTGTAAAAATAAATTTCGAGCGGAAAAAATATATGTTGGCAATAAGCATTTAAATGGTTCTCAAATGCCGCAAACATGTTCTATTATTTAAATGATAGAATTTGAGACCATTACATGGTCGGGAAAATCATGTACCTGACCATTAATTTTTTTTACTTTTTTGCAGAGAAAAAGTATTTTTATAGGTTAGGAACCATTACATGGCCATAAAGATCCTGTATATTTTTTCGTGGCCATTTAATTTTTTAACTTTTTTGCAGCGAAAAGAATTTTATAAAAACATTGAGTAGGTACACACGATTTTCATTTTGCGCGTCAGTCGATTGTTGCTTCGAATGGACGGAGAATACGGAATTAATGTGTTTTTGTGTTAATTTATTTTTTCAGAAGAGGCACGTGGTTTTATGTGAACACAAAAAAGGAAAGTGTAATTGAAAAAAAATTTACCTGGTTTTTGTTTTGCATTTTGCTTATGGTATAATTTATTTTTATTTGCAGTTACATGATGCTTGCATTTTTAAATTTTATGGGCACGAAGTAAATATGGAATGATTACTTATTGTTGAAATTGAACCAAAATAAAATGTGTGAAAATATGCGATGTTTGCTTGCACGACATTATAAATACAAATAAATAATGAATTAATTTATAAATAAATAAAAACAAATAAATAAAGTTAATTTTGTGTTTTCTTTTCTCAAGTGGCGTCCTTTTTTCGACGACGTAAAAAGTTTTTTCATAAAGATCAAAACATTTTAGGTTGTGACCATGTTCTTTTACCTGGAAGAAAAACATTTTGACGAATACCATAACATTTTAGATCGTGACCATTGTCTTTTAATGGAAACAAAATTCTGTTTATCAATATAATAACATTTTAGATGATGACAATTATATTTTTCTTAGAACCATGTTCACTAAGCCAACATGGTTGCAGGTGAAAATGTTACATGGTCGTCACAAAAATAGCTCCTATCATATTATTTTGCTCTTCGAATACGAATGTGACAATCATGTTTCTTCTCTGCGTGAGTATAAATTCACTTTTTATGCCTTTCACCACTATTGTGGTACAGGGTATAATAAGTTTGTGCATTTGTATGTGACGCCGAGAAGGAGTGGTCATCTTTTAGTATACCGATCGGCTTAGAATTAAATTCTGAGTCGATTTAGCGATGTTCGTCTGTCTGTTGAAGTATTTTTGTGTGCAAAGTCCAGCTCGCAGTTTAAGTCCGATCGTCCTCAAATTTGGCATAGGGTCCTAACTCGGCTCAAAGACGATCCCTATTGATATAGATGTCATATATATTTATAACCGATCTGGTCATAAATGACGTATTTATAAACCGATCTTCTTCCAATTTAGTATAATCGTATATTTTGTGAATCTCGTAAATTTTGCAAAATATCAGTCAAATCGGTTCAGATTCAGATATAGGTTAGGTTAGGTTAGGTTAGGTTAGGTTAGGTTAGGTTAGGTGGCAGCCCGATGTATGAGGCTCACTTAGACTATTCAGTCCATTGTGATACCACATTGGTGAACTTCTCTCTTATCACTGAGTGCTGCTCGATTCCATGTTAAGCTCAATGACAAGGGACCTCCTTTTTATAGCCGAGTCCGAACGGCGTTCCACATTGCAGTGAAACCACTTAGAGAAGCTTTGAAACCCTCAGAAATGTCACCAGCATTACTGAGGTGGGATAATCCACCGCTGAAAAACTTGTTTTGGTGTTCGGTCGAAGCAGGAATCGAACCCACGACCTTGTGTATGCAAGGCGGGCATACTAACCATTGCACCACGGTGGCTCAGATTCAGATATAGCTCTCGTTTATAGCTTTCGCCCGATTTACACTCCTATGGCCTCACAGGCCAATCTTTTGTTCAGATTGACGTGAAATTTTGCACAGGGAGTAGAATTAACATTATATACCTTTCGCCAGATTTAAACTCCCATATATACCTTTCGCCAGATTTAAACTCCCTTGGCCCCAGAGCATTGGCGGAGCTAGAAATTTTCTCTGGGGGGGCTATGCCCCCCCCAGACATCCTTCAAAATTTTGTCGCAATTTCCGAAGCGATAAATTACCCCTATTGATAAAACTATACATCCTCAATTTTATTGCGGTGTTAAAGGCAATATGCGGCAAAATCAATCAAAAAAAAAAAAAAACTCAATCACAAAAATTAGTTGTATCAATTAATTTTTTAATTGGCTTTGATGATTGATACTATCATTTTTTTTTTTGATTGAATACATTTCAATTAAAAACAAGTAAGTAAAATCTAAAGTCGGGCGGAGCCGACTATATTATACCCTTCACCACTATGTAGACAAACATTTGTGTTACCATCTCAACTACTTAAAATTTGCTGGGAGCTATATAAAGGTTTGCATTTCCAGATACAAATACTTTTAATGGAAACAATTTTTTGTACTTCTACAAAAACTCTAGAATTAAAATATAAATCGGCTAACGCCCTGGGATGATACACAATGTTAGTAAAAAATATGGGAAATATGAAGCGAGAGAAATTTTAATGCAATTGTACAAAAGAGATTTTTAATTTTTCAGGCGATACATATGTATTCGAGATATAGGACAATTAGAGTAATATTTTTAATTTTTGCTACTCAGCAGTGGCGATTTTACAAGGATATTGGTTAGATCTCGCCAAGATATGTGTAGGGCGACTTGGAGCCTTATTTAAAACTCATCCGTTCTGTGGAAAGTTTGGCATTGCAGTGTGTAGGATATGGGGAAATCATCACAGAATTTTGTGTAAACTGTGAGAATTTTGGCCATATTTGTATTCTCTGTGGAAACTATCCAGTCAATCGGAGGAAAATCCCATTGAAAATGGGTCTAAAATATGAAACAGTCGACCATATTTCCCCAACTCTGGTGTACGTATATATGGGAGCTATATACAATCTGAACCGATTTTGAATAAATTTGACATGTATAGTTAGAATAATAATTCTGCTATCTATGCAAAATTTCACGTAAATGGGGGTATAACTTTGGCCCCCCTGGTCATATGAGTGCAAATCGGACGGGAGATATATATGGGAGCCATATCTAAATCTGAATCGATTTCAACCAAATTTGGCACAATTACCTATACTACTAAACGTACTCCTTGTGCGAAATTTGAAGCAAATCACGGCAAAACCCTGGATTTTGAGGCCATATAAGTTCAATCGGACGAATGATATATATGGGAGCTATATCTAAATCTGAACCGATTTTAACAAAATTTGACACACTTAACGATACTATTAAACGTACTCCTTGTGCAAAATTTGAAGCAAATCACGGCAAATCTCTGGCTTTTGTGGCCATATAAGTTCAAATCGGACGAAAGATATATATGGGAGCTATATCTAAATTTGAACCGATTTCAATCAAGTGTACCAAGCATTGGTAGAATGCCAATTCTGTGCAAAATTTCATGAAGATCGGTAGTAAATTTTGGGCTCTGTGGTCATATGAGTCTAAATCGGACGAAAGATATATATGGGAGCTATATCTAAATCTGAACCGATTTGGCTGATATTTTGCAAGATTTGCGAGATTCATTAGATATTTGGATGTACGGTATTTCAAGAAAATTGGTTGATAAACACGCTAACTATGACCACATCGTAGATAATTATATATGGCAGCTATATCTAAATCTGAACCGATTTTTTCCAAAACCAATAGCAATTGTCTCTGTCTCAAGAAACGGCCCTATGCCAAATTTGAGGACGATCGGACTTAAATTGCGAGCTGTACTTTGTGCACAAAATTACATATACAGACAGACGGACGGACAGACAGACGGACATCGCTAAATCGACTCAGATTTTAATTCTTACCCGATCGGTATACTAAAAGATGGGTCTATGACCACTATTTCTTGGCGTTATATACAAATGCACAAACTTATTATACCCTGTACCACAGTAGTGGTGAAGGGTATAATTAATTAGATCAATTAATTTCATGGTTGAAGACAAAAAATATTTTATTGTGTGTGGGAGCCGGTTCCACGACACCGCTATAAATAATCAAATAGCAACTTACCATTATTTAATATAACAAAAAATAAAAGCATTGCTTTAAGTATGTGTTTGAAAAATATTGTTTGTAATTTATTTTTAATTCAAGACAACAAACATATGATTTTTAAATTTTATTTGAAATGTGTGTTTTAAAACAGGACTAGAAATCATAAAGCAAAACATAAACTTAATATATTCATCGTGTATAAAAAATACTAAGAATAAAAAATTAAATAAAAAGCAAAAAATAAATTGAATATTATAAAACGTCTATCTTCGATTAGTTTTTAAAAATTCTCTGAGAATAGAATACAACGAAGCAACTGTCGAGAGCAGCGGTGCCAACTCTGTGGATTTTTCGTGATTTTGACGATTTTAGATGGGAAATTGGGCATGTGACGATTTATGATTTTAATCAACGTAGTTATAAATTGACTATTTTTGAAAATGTGCGTCTCAAGTTTCCTTTTAGTGTTTTTATTACGTGTTTTTAGTTGTAATGTAAATATCAATACAAAAAAATATGCTTAACATACTCTCTCTGCCACAATCTTAATTGGATTAAACACATCGCAAAGCTTGAATTAAAATATAAAACAACTGTAGCTTTGATTATTCTGGGGGGGCAAGAACTATTCTGGGGGGGCATAGCCCCCCCCAGCACCCCCCTAGCTACGCCAATGCCCCAGAGGCCACAGTTTTACCCCGAGTTACGTAAAATCCATAAGGAGAAGAACTAACATTATAAATATGCATACCGAATTTGGTTGAAATCGATTCAGATTTGGATATAGCTCCCATATATATCTGTCGACCAATTTACAGATATGATCACCGTAAATCAAAAATTTCCTCCGATTTACTTAAAATTGTGCACAATAAATGGAATGTTTGGCATGTTTTCAATGCATGCCAAATGAAATTGGTTTAGATTTAGATATAGCTGCCATATATATCTTTCGTCCGATACGAACTTATATATATGACCCCAGAGGTCAAAATTTCATGCCGATTTACTTAAAGTTTTGCACAGGGAGTAGGACTAACATTTTTGCAACACATACCAAATTTAGTTAAAATCGGTTCAAATTTAGATATAACTCCCATATATATCTTTCGCCCGATTTAGATTCATATGATCACGGAGGCTAAAGTTTCATTTCGAAAATTTTGAAGTTTTGCTCTGAGAGTCCAATTAAAATTTTAGCAATGTGTGCGACATTTTATCAAAGTCGGCTCAAAATTAGACAAAGCCCCCATATATATGTTCTTCAGATTTTAGCAAAAAAACAAGTAAGGAAAGTCTAAAGTCGGGCGGTGCCGACTATATTATACCCTGCACCACTTTGTAGATCTAAATTTCACAATGTTAGTAAAAAACAAGTAAGTAAAGTAGAAAGTCGGGCGGGGCCGACTATATCATACCCTAAACCACCATTACAGAATTAGTAATCATAAGCATTTGTGGGGTAACATATAGGTCTGGGAGATAAACCGCAGTTACATATTTAAGAAAATTAAGGGGTACATGTCTATGGGTGCTTTGTGTCAATCTGACTATAGCTCATAGTCAATGTTGCCAGGGAAAATGTTCGGTTTACCCTACAAGGACAAAAAAAGTTCCCTACTTTCCCATACATTCCCAAACAATTTTCCCTACTATATTTTTCATTAAATTTAAAAAATTTTACAAAACAAAAATGGTTCTAAGTACTTTATTATATTAAAATATGAATATGCAACGTATATAACTTAGAATATAAATTTGTATTACCACCACGGTTGCCACAGTTGGTAGAATTCTACCCAAATTAGTAACCTTTTTTGTTAAATCTCTATAAAAATAAAATTTTGGAAAAAGTTTCTATAAACAAATTTTTATGAGAAATTTTTCTATAGAAATAAAATTTTGACAATAAATTCTATAGAAATAAAATTTTGAGAAAAAATTCCACAGAAATAAAAATTTTAGAAAACTTGTTATAGAAATAATATTTTGAAAAAAATTTCTATAGAAATACAATTTTGACAAAATGTTCTATAGAAATAAAATGTTGACAAAATTTTCTACAGGAATAAAGTTTTATTTATTATTAAAGATCAAGCCTTGTCGGCTTCTAATTTCCTCCTCTAGAGCCACCAAAATGTACAAATTATTACAAATTATGTTGAGTGAAAATGTCCTACATTGTGGCCCTACGTCCCTACAAGACGCTAAATATTAGAAAAGCCCTACATATAGGGAATTTTCCCTACTTCTAGCAACACTGGCTGTGTTGGTATTGAACCTACGGAGTTAGTATGCCACTAATATTGAGCCCATTATTAAAAAAGAGAAAATCGTTAAATTAGTGTGGGTAATAAATCAAAATTTGTAAAAATCGAGCAATATTCTTATGTAAAAGCTACAAGTACGTATAAATACGATCGGCTAGTACATCAAAATTTGAAATTTGAGTAACATTGGTTAATAAATAAGAGTATTATGGCCAAATTTGGGAAAATAGAGCGATGCATATATATGGAAGCTATATCTGAACCAAATTGCATAATATTTTGCGGGTTTGATTAATACCACAAAAGGTTACCTTGTGCAAGATTTGAGTAAGATCAGTAAAGAAATGAGGCCTGTATGGTCAAACATAAGGTTATTAGGGGCGAATTTTTTAAAATCGGGTGATACATATATGGGAGCTATATCTACATCTGAACCGATTTCGATGAAATTTTGCACATATAGTTAGTACTATAGAGGACTGAATCTGGCAAACTTTTAGTAAGATCGGTTAATAAATAAAGGTTCTATGACCAAATTTGGGAAAATCGGGCTATACATATATATGGGAGCTATATCTAAATCTTAACCGATTTCGATGATTTTTTGCACATATAGTAGTGCTATAGAAGACTACATTTAGCCAAATTTGGGTCAGATCGGTTGATAAATAGGGATTTTGTGGCCAAATTTGGGAAAATCGGGCGATACATATATATGGGAGCCATTAGCGTAGCTAGACAATTTTCCTAGGGGGGGCTATAGCCCCCCTAGATGAAAATTTATAGACTCAACTTATAGGTTCAATTAATAAAAATGAATGACAATATAGACATCAAAATAACTCGATAATTAATGTATAATAAAGCAACAGAAAATAGTTTCACACTTTTCTCAGCAAAAAGTTTGGAGTTTTTCTAAAGGCACAACTTTAAAAGCACTTCCAATGTCCTCACAAAGAAGTTAATTATTTTAACTATACAGGAAGTTTTTTACTTCATTTTTGTCAAATAGTTAAAAAAGTAAGAATAAATAAAATGGTACAAATTATTCAAATTTTGACACAAAAATGCTAAATTCATTATAGAAATTTTTATAGAATTTTTGAAAATATTCGAGGGAAAACCTTTCAAACAAGCGTTAGAATGCATTAAAAATATTTGGGAAAATATAACGAAAATTTTTAATTCACATTCAAAACACTGAATTTGGATCACACCTTAAGAAGTGATGCAACTTCATTGCAACGGCTGTTGAAACGGTGGACATTCGTTCTATGACAATTTCATATTACATTCATCGCTTCTCCGCCAATTTTGCACTACTTTCGGACCCAAAAAGAACATTTTCACTTCTTTTTTGGCTACGCTTTTTTTGCAGCATTATTAGGATATTAATTTATGAAAGAATAGTATCAATTACTATTTTTTTTTTTAATTAAATTGACTAAATCAGACTAAACAAAATAATAAAGGAGCTTTAGTTATTCAACTAAATCAAAAGTTCAACCACAGCTTTATTTTATAAATATCAGATTTCAAACATTGTCATCGGCAACTGCTACCACAAACCAGAGTAATTCAATGTGCGGTTGTATATAATTGTTTAATTTTTATAAAAATGTTAAATCGTAAAAAGGTTTTCAAATTCTGGGGGGGGGCTAAAATTTTTCTGGGGGGTCTAAGCCCCCTCCCCAGAGGCCTTCCTACGCTTATGATGGGAGCTATATCTAAATCTGAACCGATTTGGATGAAATTTTGCAGACTTGAAGGGCAATGGAAAAGATTACCTTTTGCCAAATTTGGTGACGATCCGTTTGAAAAAACGCGCAACGTGACCCCATTTGTCGAAATCGGGCGATACATATATATGGGAGCTATATCTAAATTTGATCCGATTTCTTCTAAATTCAATAGCGTTCGTCCTTGTGCCCAAAAAACTCCCTGTACCAAATTTCATCAAAATCGGTTAATAATTGCGACCGGAATCCTGTGAACAACAAATACATGGACAGACGGACGGACACCAAGCGCTAGATCGACTCAGGAGGTGATTCTGAGTCGATCGGTATATATTTTATGGGGTCTAAAATCAATATTTCTGGTAGGCACATTTTTTGCCGATCAAACTTATTATACCCAAACCACTATGTGGTTTAGGGTATAAATATTGGAAACGTTTAAATCTGAAGCAATTTTAAGGAAACTTCGAAAAAGTTTATTTATGATTTATCACTCGATATATATGTATTAGAAGTTTAGGAAAATTAGAGCAATTTTTACAACTTTTCCACTAAGCAGTGGCGATTTTACAAGGAAAATGTTGGTATTTTGACAATTTTGTCGAAATCAGAAAAACATATATATATGGGAGCTATATCTAAATCTGAACCGATTTCAATCAAAGTTGGCACACATGACTATATTACTAATTGTACTCCTAGTGCAAAATTACAACCAAATTGGGCCAAAACTCTGGTTTCTGGGGTCATATAAGTCCATATCGGGCGAAAAATATATATGGAAGCTATATCTAAATCTGAACCGATTTCAATCAAATATGGCACACATGACTATACTACCAATTGTACTCCTTGTGCAAAATTTCAAGCTTAACGGGATAAAACTCTGGCTTCTGGGTCCATATAAGTGCATATCGGGCGAAAGATATATATGGGAGCTATATCTAAATCTGAATCGATTTCAACCAAATTTGGCACGCATAGCTACAATGCTAAATCTACTCCTTGTGCAAAATTTCAACCAAATTGGGCCAAAACTCTGGCTTTTAGGACCATATTAGTCCATATCGGGCGAAAGATATATATGGGAGCTATATCTAAATCTGAACCGATTTCAACCAAATTTTGCACACTTGACTATACTACTAATTGTACTCCTGGTGCAAAATTTCAACCAAATTCGGCCAAAAATCTGGCTTCTGGGGCCATATAAGTCCATATCGGGTGAAAGATATATATGGGAGCTATATCTAAATCTGAACCGATTTCAATCAAATTTTGCACACTTGACTATACGACTAAGTGTTATGT
This sequence comes from Haematobia irritans, assembly GCF_050003625.1. Taxonomy (NCBI): domain Eukaryota; kingdom Metazoa; phylum Arthropoda; class Insecta; order Diptera; family Muscidae; genus Haematobia; species Haematobia irritans. The sequence continues at coordinate 101,281,794 of NC_134400.1, read as the reverse complement.
TTGTACAAAATTTCAAGCAAGTCGGTATAAAACTCTGGCTGCTGGGTCCATATTAGTGCATATCGGACGAAATATATATATGGGAGCTATATCTATATCTGAACCGATTTCTTCCAAAATCAATAGGGTTCTATTCTGACCCAAATTAAGAACATGTGTCAAATTTGACCTAGACCTTGCGACCTAGGCTTTGATCACAAAAATGTGTTCACAGACAGACGGACGGACGGACAGACGGACATGGTTATATCGACTCAGGGACCCACCCTGAGCATTATTGCCAAAGACACCATGTGTCTATCTCGTCTCCTTGTGGGTGTTACAAACATATGCACTAACTTATAATACCCTGTTCCACAGTGTGGCGCAGGGTATAAAAAAATGCCACAATACCCACATGTTCCTTGTAAAATCGTCATTGTTAAGTCGAAAACTCGCCAATATGATTCAAATTTACCTCTACTCTATTAGTATATATCGACCTATAAATCAGATTTGCGTAGATTTGCGAAATTTTATGCAATTTAAATATTTCCAATATCTATACCCTTCACCACTACTGTGGTACAGGGTATAATAAGTTTGTGCATTTGTATGTAACGCCAAGAAATAGTGGTCATAGATCCATCTTTTAGTATACCGATCGGCTTAGAATTAAATTCTGAGTCGATTTAGCGATGTCCGTCTGAATGAAAATGCCTCCGTCTTCGTCGAGGTTGATGAATACACTCATTTTATTTTTAATTTTTCTTTCTTACTTGCTATCTTACAAACTATTTCTTAACCTAGTCCCACACTACTTTCTCTTATCATGCCATAAGAGAACATATATCCTGGAAATCCCATACATTAAACTATAGGTAGCATAAATATCGTAACGTATACACAAAAGATAATACACACATGGAAAATCAATAAGGATGTTTGAGCTATTCAACCAATATCTACAATTCTACCTGTTATAGTACAGTACAGATAGCACCATGTGTTTGCTTACGATCAATGATGTTTGAGAAATTCAAACACCGTCTGTCTGTCTGTCCGTCCGTCTGTCTGTATATGTAATTTTGTGCACAAAGTACAGCTCGCAATTTAAGTCCGATCGTCCTCAATTTTGGCATAGGGCCGTTTATTGGGACAAAGACAATCGCTATTGGTTTTGGAAAAAATCGGTTCAAATTTAGATATAGCTGCCATATATATTTATTCCCGATTTGGTCATAGTTAGCGTGTTTATCAACCGATTTTCTTGAAATACCGTACATCCAAATATTTTATGAATCTCGAATATCTTGCAAAATATCAGCCAAATCGGTTCAGATTTAGATATAGCTCCCATATATATCTTTCTTCCGATTTAGACTCATATGAGCACAGAGGCCAAAGTTTACTACCGATCTTCGTGAAATTTTGCACAGAGGGTAGAATTGACATTCTACCAATGTTTGGTAAATTTGATTGAAATCGGTTCAAATTTAGATATAGCTCCCATATATATCTTTCGTCCGATTTGGACTTATATGGCCACAAAAGCCAGATTTTTGCCGTGATTTGCTTTAAATTTTGGGCAAGGGGTACGTTTAATAGTATCGTTAAGTGTGTTAAGTTTTGCTAAAATCGGTTCAGATTTAGATATAGCTCACAAATATATCTTTCGCCCGATTTGGACTTATATGGTCTCAAAAGCCCGAGTTTTGCCCTGACTTACTTCAAATTTTGCACAAGCGGTACTTTTAACGATACTATTGTATGTGCCAAATATGGTCAAAATCGATTCACATTTAGATATAGCTCCCTTATATATCTTTCGTCCGATTTGAACTTATATGGCCTCAAAATCCAGGGTTTTGCCGTGATTTGCTTCAAATTTCGCACAAGGAGTACGTTTAGTAGTATTGGTAATGGTGCAAAATTTGGTTGAAATCGGTTAGATATGGCTCCCATATATATATTCCGTCCGATTTAAATTTTAATTCTAGAGATTTTGTAGAAGTAAAAAAAATGTCTCCTTTATATAGCTTCCAACAAATGTGAAGTAGTTGAGATGGTAACACAAATTTTGGCCTACATAGGGGTGAAGGGCATAATACAGTCGGCCCCGCCCGACTTTAGACTTTCCTTACTTGTTTTTTACTAACATTGTGCTCCGTCCCATTCATCAACCACACCCAAAGAAGTAATATGATCACCTCACACATGTTTCAAGAGCACCATGTTACTTTCTCACGGCGACCATGTGACATTTTGGTCGCAAAAATATTCTTTTCTCGTCACACATAACATGCTTTGCGAAATCAGTTATATGATTTCCGAGAAAATAACATGGTTTCGACAAACATGTTACATGTTTTCCGTGAAGAAGTAACATTATGCTCTTAAAACATGGTTGGGGTGATCATATTCCTTCTCTGCGTGCAATTTAAATTTTGAGCCTAGACATTTGGTGAAAGTTAAAAAAAATTGTCCAAATCGGTTCATATTTAAATGTTTGTAAATAAACCTTTTTATAGCTCCTAACAAATTTGAAGGTGTTAAGATGGTATCAAAAATGATGGTATACATAGCGGTGAATGGTATAATATAGTCGGCCCCGCCCGACTTTAGACTTTCCTTACTTGTTTTGGTCTTAAATCATGTTTATTGTAGATTTTTTAGTATGTACGAATTCAAAATAGTGATAATAGAACATGGGTAAAAATGACTTAGACCACCTTAGATCGAACAAAGCTTTTTGCAGTTTTTGGATTGGAAATTGTTAAAATTTAAGTCACAGGCTATGTACAATAACTTTTGATAGAAGTGTCCAATAAATTCGAACTATTGACAAGATGCAATTCACATCAATCCGAATAAAAAACAAGTATATAAAGCAGTAAATTCGGCCGGGCCGAATTTTAAATACCCACCACCATGAATCAAGTATAATAGTTTACTATGAAAACTCTTCGTCGTAGTAGGTTACTTGATAATATATAGAATTGTAGGGGGTTTGATGACAAATCTTCTCCCAAACGAGCCAGCTCCCGAAGACAAACATTAAAGATTCTTCCTATGAAGACCAGATAAGATTCTGGATTTATGAGAACCAATTTTGTTTGAGTTTTAGAGAATATATAAACATATCGTGTATATGTTGAAATTGCGCCTTGATTTAAAATCTTAAATCTGTAGATTTTTCCGCATTTATTTAAATACGATGAGTAAAATCTGGAACTTTTACTTTCAGTTTGAAGCAATTTTCATGATCAGTGCGCCTGCTATACCCTGAAAGAAATGTTTTCTTTTTTGAGAAACGTAATTTTAGACAAGCAAAGTTTTCTTTTGACACAAATTTTAGAGACAATCGTTGAATAAACGAAAACACTTTATAAGAAAAAGAAATTTCGTTTGTCTAAAATTTTATTATAGATTACTAATTTCCAGCAAATCGGATAAAAACTACGGATTCTAGAAGCCCAAGAAATAAAGCCGAGAGATCGGTGTATATGGGGGCTATACCAATACATAGACCGATAGGCACCATTTGCTACTCACATATTTGTGATCTTAAAATACCTCCAGATTTTCAATTTCAAACAAATCGGCCAGAAAATATAGAAGTAAAAATCGAGAGATCAGTCTATATGGGGGTTATACCAAAAAATGGACCGATATACCTCAATTTCGGCACTCTTATTTGTGGTCTAAAAATACTTCTAGATTTCGAATTTCAGGCAAATCATGTAATAAATACAGTTTATTGTATCTCAAGAATTTCAGGCAAAGCGGATGGTAAATATAGTTTCTAGAAGCCCAAGAAGCAAAATGGGAGATCGGTCTATATGGTTTTTATAGCCCCAAGACTCCAAATCGGAAGGTTGGTTTATATGGGGGCTATATCAAAACATGGGCCGATGCGGACCATTGTCGACACACCTCTTTATGGTCCCAAAATACCTTTAGATTTTCAATTTCATACAAATCGGATAGAAAATATTGTTTCTAGACGCGTAAGAAGCAAAATCGGGAGATCGGTCTATATGGGGGCTATACCAAAACATGGACCGATATGGACCATTTTCAACACACCTCTTTATGGTCCTAAAATACCACTAGATTTTCAATTTCAGACAAATCGGATAGAAAATACTGTTTCTAGACGCCTAAGAAGCTAAATCGGGAGATCGGTCTATATGGGGGCTATACTAAAACATGGACCGATACGAACCATTTTCGACACACCACCTTATGGTCCCAAAATACCTATAGATTTCCAATTTCAGGCAAATCGGATGGTAAATATAGTTTCTAGACGCCCAAGAAGCAAAATCGGGAGATCGGTCTATATGGGGGCTATACCAAAACATGGACCGATATGGACCATTTTCAACACACCTCCTTATGGTCTTAAAATACCTCTAGATTTTCAATTTCAGACAAATCGGATAGAAAATACTGTTTCTAGACGCCTAAGAAGCAAAATCGGGAGATCGCTCTATATGGGGCTATACTAAAACATGGACCGATACGGACCATTTGCGACACACCTCTTTACGGTCCCAAAATACCTCTAGATTTCTAATTTCAGGCAAATCTGATAGAAACTACGGTTTTTATAGGCCCAAGACCCCAAATCGGGAGGTCGGTTTATATGGGGACTATATCAAAACTTTAACCGATATAGCCCATCTTCGAACTTGACCTGCCTGCAAACAAAAAACTAATCTGTGCCAAATTTCGGGACGATAGCGCCATTATTGAAGGCTGTAGCGTGATTACAACAGACAGACAGACAGACAGACGGACATGCTTATATTGTCTTAGAATTTCTCCCTGATCAAGAATATATATACTTTATATAGTCGGAAATCGATATTTCGATGTGTTACAAACGGAATGACAAACTTATTATACCCCCGTCACCATTTTATGGTGGTGGGTATAACAAGTATATACGGCCGTAAGTTCGGCCAGGACGAATCTTATATACCCTCCACCATGGATTGCGTAGAAACTTCTACTAAAGACTGTCATCCACAATCGAATTACTTGGGTTGCGGTAACACTTGCCGATGACAACGTAACTTAAAACTTCTTAACATCGTCTTCTAAATTGTAAGTTAGTCCATGCGGGGTATATATTAAACAAAAAAGGCCGTTTAAATACGTATATAATTCAGTTTGACAACATTTTCTATAGAAATAAAATTTTGACACAACTTTCTACAGTAATAAAATGTTGACAAAATTTTCTAAAGAAATACAATTTTGGTTGATTATTTTTGTCGATTTGGACCAATTTTTGCGTGATTGGCCATCGGCTGTATATAACTAATGACCGATATGGACCAATTTTTGCATGCCTGTTAGCGACCCTATACTAGCGCAATATACCAAATTTTAACCGAATCGGATGAATTGTGCTCCTCCAAGAGGTTCCGGAGGTCAAATCTGGGTACCGAATTATGTGGGGGCTATATATAATTATTGACCGATATGGACCAATTTTTGCATGGTTACTAGAGACCATATACTAACACCACGTACCAAATTTCAACCGGATCGGAAGAAATTTGGTACTTCAAGAGGCTCCGTAGGTCAAATCTGGGGAACGGTTTATATGGGGGCTATATATAATTAGTGACCGATATGGACCAATTTTTGCGTGGTTATGAGAGACCATATACTAACTCCACGTACCAAATTTCAAGCAAATCGGATGAATTTTGCTCCTTCAAGAGGCTCCGGAGATCAAATCTGGGGATCGGTTTATATGGGGGCTATATATAATTATGGACCGATATGGACCAATTTTGCGTGGTTATTAGAGACCATATACTAACACCACGTACCAAATTTCAACCAAATCGGATGAATTTTGCTCCTTCAAGAGGTTCCGGAGGTCAAATCTGGGGATCGGTTTATATGGGGGCTATATATAATTATGGACCGATATGGACCATTTTTTTGCATAGAAATAAAATTTTGGTGGATTATTTTTGGCGATTTGGACCAATTTCTGCGTGATTGTCCATCGGCTGTATATAACTAATGACCGATATGGACCAATTTTTGCATGGCAGTTGGCGACCCTATACTAGCGCAATGTACCAAATTCTAACCGAATCGGATGAATTGTGCTCCTCCAAGAGGTTCCGGAGATCAAATCTGGGGATCGGTTTATATGGGGGCTATATATAATTGTGGACCGATATGGCATGGTCATTAGAGAACATATACTAACACCATGTACCAAATTTCAGCCGGATCGGATGAAATTTGGTTCTTCAAGAGGCTCCTGGAGTTCAAATCTTGGGATCGGTTTATATGGGGCTATATATAATTATGAACCGATATGGACCAATTTTTGTATAGAAATAAAATTTTGACACAATTTTCTACAGTAATAAAATTTAGACAACATTTTCTATAGAAATAACATTTTGGTGGATTATTTTTGGCGATTTGGACCAATTTTTGCGTGATTGGCCATCGGCTGTATATAGCTAATGATCGATAATAGTGCAATGTATCAAATTTTAACTGAATCGAATTAATTGTGCTCCTCCAAGAGATTCCGGAGGTCAAATCTGGGCATCGATTTATATGGGGGTTATATAATTATTGACCAATATGGACCAATTTTTGCATGATTATTAGAGACCATATACTAACTAAGGATTAAGAGGTTATGATGAGTGCAAACGTTAGGTTAGGTATAACGGAAGCCCGATATTTCAGGCTCACTTAGACTATTCAGTCCATTATGATACCACAATGGTGTAGTTCTCTCTTATCACTGAGTGCTGCCCCATTCTATATTAAGCTCAAGCCGAGTCCGAACGGCTTTCCACATTGCAGTGAAACCATTTAGAGAAGCTTTGGATAATCCACCGCTGAAAAACTTTTTGGTGTTTGGTCGAAACTGGGTTCGAACCCACGGCCCTGTGTATGCAAGGCGGGCATGCTAACCGTTGCACCACGGTGGCTCCCGTGGTGCATTACAACTTCAATATAGTATAGTATTGAGAATATTTACAAGAAAATTAGTATTCTAGAAATTATCTATGATCCATCATCATTACTTTGGCAGAGTTTTAAGCTTTGTTTCGACCTAAATAAACATGACCAATTGATTATAGTATAATTATTTAAAATGCCACTAAAACAATGATAGGACATAAATAAATATTACACAGCCACAAATAATAAAATAAACAAACCATAAATTATGATTTAAAAAACAAAAAACCTCTTTGACATATTTTTATTAACAAATTTATACGCATAAATTCACAAAAGTTATTATTCCGAATGAGGTTTGAATCTAAAATTGAGCCATCCGTGTAACGAGCAGATCATAACATAAACTGTAACAATGGCCGTTATTAAATATAAAACGCCAAATAATAAAATTAAATTTTATTTGTGCGACGATTTGATTTAAAAAAAAAAAGTATCATGAATGCCTACACATTGTTAAAAATCGTTTAGTTGTGTTTTATTAAAATTTACATCACGCATTATCCAAAGTCGTTGTTGTTGCAATAGCTTCTGTTATTTTGTTTTATGGTAAAACAGTTTAGGTTCACAAGAAATAGGTAAATATTTTATTATGCTGTCTACCGTTTGCTGCTCTACACTAAATATATGAATGGATGAAAACTTGTTAATCTATTGGCTGTTTGTAGACTGAAACCATAAAATTTCAAACGACCTCCGCGGGCGCTGTGAGAAGGGGTTTCGAATGCCATAGAAACAGCACCGCACAAGAGGTAGGGTTGCCGGTGGAAAAATAAAAAAAACCTAGAGATAGTGATTGTAGCCATGTAAAGTAATAAGTTAATCTACACCCATATAGAAAATTTTGTCAAAATTTTATTTCTATAAAAATTTTTGTCAAAATTCTATAAAAAAAAATTTGCCACAATTTTATTTATTTCTTTATTTATTATTATAATAATTTTATTTCTATAGAAAATTTTGTCAAAATTTTATTTCTACAGAATATTTTGTCAAAATTTTATTTCTATAGAATATTTTGTCAATTTTTTTTTTTCTATAGAAAATTTTGGTTGTGTAGAAAATTTTGTAAAAATTTTATATTTATAGAAAATGTTGTCAAGATTTTATTTCTATAGACAATTTAACAAAATTTTATTTTTGCCAAAATTTTGTTTCTTTAAAAAATTTTGTCAAAATTTTATTTCTGTAGAATATTTTGTCGAAGTTTTATTTCAATAGAAAATTTTGTCGAAATTTTATTTTTATAGAAAATTTTGTCAACATTTTAGTTCTATAGAGGAGCCACCGTGGTGCAATGGTTAGCATGCCCGCCTTGCATACACAGGGTCGTGGGTTCGATTGCTGCTTCGACCGAACACCAAAAAGTTTTTCAGCGGTGGATTATCCCACCTCAGTAATGCTGGTGACATTTCTGAGGGTCTCAAAACTTCTCTAAGTGGTTTCACTGCAATGTGGAACGCCGTTCGGAGCTTAACATGGAATCGGGCAGCACTCAGTGATAAGAAAGAAGTTCACCAATGTGGTATCACAATGGACTGAATAGTCTAAGTGAGCCTGATACATCGGGCTGCCACCTAACCTAACCTAACCTAACCTAACCTAACCTAGTTCTATAGAAAATTTTGTCAAAATTTTATTTGTATAGAAAATTTTATTTCTATAGAAAATATTGTCAAAATTTTAATTCTATAGAGAATTTTTTTAAAATTTTATTTCTATTACATCAATAATTCTACCAATCTACCAAACAGTAAAAATCTACCATTTTTGGTAGAACTCTACCAACTGTTGCAACAGTAGCTACTTTCCGCCAATCGAATGTGCACATTTTGAATAGACTGCGATGGATTTTCCTATCGACCAACAAATTTCAATTTACGGGTGGAATGTGTACAATATGCAACATATTTTATAACAATCGAAACCACTATGAGTCTACTCTGCATCTTCACTTTCAGTGTTGTTTAATACCTGCATATGACAGCCCTATTGAAATACCTAAGAAACTTTCAATACCACTGGCAACGACTTTGGATCTTCAGTCCAATGCTTTATTGCTCAGATACATATTCGCCTACTAATTTGTTGGTTAACAAAAACCCTATATGGATTTCCCCCTACATTTCCTCTTGGTCATGGTTTTGAGATTTTTTACTAAGAAACATCTGTCTTCCACAGCTTTGTTAATTATATGTAGTTGATTCATAATGCGAATATGTACTCTGCTAATCTTGTAGATTGCAACAAATTTGTCAACATTTTACCCTCGACGATGAATTTTTTGTATAAAAAATGATTTCATTGACAGCTCTATAACAATTGGAGATGGTATTGTTATGATTAAAGACTTGATATTAATTCAGGGCTCGTAGTAGTCATTTGTTACAGTTGGTGGCACTTTTTTTGCCCGAAGACGATGCTGAGTGTTGGTATATTGTACAAGTGTCATCACATTTAAACACCTCTGTGGTTGTCCGATAAAGTCATTGAGATATTACAAATAAAATTGTCATTTGTATGTGTAGGTTATGGATATTAACATGCTGCTGTCCCTCCGTCCGTCTGTTGAAATCACGCTAACTTCCGAACGAGACAAGCTATCGACTTAAAACTTGACACAAGTAGTTGTTATTGATGTAGGTCGGATGGTATTGCATGTGGGTCATATCGGTCCACTTTTACGTATAGCCCCCATGTAAACGGACCCTCAGATTTGGCTTGCTAAGACTCTAGGAGTCTTCGATCCGGCTGAAATTGGGTACATGGTGTTGGTATATGGTCTCTAACAACCACGCAAAAAATGGTCCACATCGGTCCATAATTATATATAGCCCCCATATAAACCGATCCCTAGATTTGGATTGCGGATCCTCGAAGAGAAGAAAATTTCATGCGATCCGGCTGAAATTTGGTACATGGTTTTGGTATATGGTCTCCAACAACCATGCAAAAATTGATCGACATCGGTCTATAATTATATATAGCCCCCATGTAAACGGACCCTCAGATTTGGCTTGCTAAGACTCTAGGAGTCTTCGATCTGGCTGAAATTGGGTACATGGTGTTGGTATATGGTCTCTAACAACCACGCAAAAAATGGTCCACATCGGTCCATAATTATATATAGCCCCCATATAAACCGATCCCCAGATTTGGCTTGCGGAGACTCAAAGAGAAGCAAATTTAATCCGATCCGGCTTGCGGAGGCTCAAAGAGAAACAAATTTCATCCGATCCGGCTGAAATTTGGTGCATGATGTTGGTATATGGTCTCTAACAACCGTGCCAGAATTGGTCCATATCGGTCCATAATTATATATAGCCCCCATAAAAAACGTTCTCCAGATTTCACCTCCCAAGCTTCTTGGAGGAGCAAAAGTCATCCGATCCGGTTCAAATGTGGAAATGTGTTAGTATATGGTCTTTAACATCCATGCAAAAATTGGTCCACTTAGGTTCACAATAATATATAGCCTCCATATAAACCGATCCCCAGATTTGGCTTGCGGAGCCACTAAGAAAAGCAAATTTCATCCGATCCGGTTGAAATTTGGAACATGGTGTTAGTATATAGTTATATATAGCCAATCTCCAATCACACAAAAATTGGTCCATATCGGTTCATAATCATGGTTGCCACTCGAGCCAAAAATAATCTACCAAAATTTTATTTCTATAGAAAATTTTGTCAAAATTGTATTTCTATAGAAAATTTTATCAAAATTTTATTTCTATAGAAATTTTTGTTAAAATTTTATTTTTATAGAAAATTTTGTTAAAATTTCATTTCTATAGAACATTTTGTCAAAACTTTATTTCTATAGAAAATTTTGTCAAAATTTTATTTCTATAGAAAATTTTGTCAACATTTTATTTCTATAGAAAATCGGCCTTTTTATACCCTAAACCACATAGTGGTCAGGGTATAAGTTTGATCGGCCAAAAAATGTGCCTACCAGAAATATTGTTTTTAGATTCGATTTTAGAGTCGATCTAGCGCTTGGTGTCCGTCCGTTTGTCCATGTGTTTGCAAAATTTCATCGAAATCGGTTCAGATTTAGATATAGCTCCCATACATATGTATTGCCCGATTTTCCCAAATTTGGCCATAAAAGCCTTATTTATTAAGCGTAGTACTCAAAGTTGGCTTAATGTAATCTTCTAAACCTCTTACTGTATGCGCGCAATTTCATCGAAATCGGTTCAGATTTAGATATAGCTCCCATATATATGTATCGCCCGATTTGGCCAAATTTGGCCGTAAAACCCTTATTTATCAACCTAACTTACTCAAAGTTGGCTAAATGTAATCTTCTATAGCTCTAACTGTATGTGCGAAATTTCATCGAAATCGGTTCAGATGTACACGCAAAAAAATAATTCTTTCCTCCCAAACGAAAAGCAAATGAGAAGTTCGTTTCTCATTTGCTTTTCGCTGTAAGGAAGTGTATTTGGAAGAAAAGTATATACTTTTTGTGATAAACGTTTATTCTTTTCCAGGATGTAAAAACAATTTCATAAAGACTAGCTCAAAAAACATTATTTTCTTGCTAATTGCATTGTCCCTCACATCTTTCTCACATCCACGAGGATTTTTAGTTCTTAACACCTTTTCCTGTAATACCAACAATGTAGAAGAAATTATACGATTTTATAAATTTTTAAAATTTTTTTACCTTTCGCCTGGACGGAGAATCGAACCGCGGACCATGCACATTGTAAGCCAATACACTAACCACTGAGCTATGTACCTGTTATGGTCATCAATAGATAAATATCCATATAAGTTATATTTATATAGCATAGCTTGCGGCGCCCACGAACCGAATAAACAAAGTTTATTTAACAGAAACAAACATTTAGTTTGGCACCGTGGAGCAGTGGTAGCTACGTCCGACTCTCATGCCAAGGGTCGTGGGTTCGATCCCTGCTTCGGCCAAAGTTTTTTTTTTTTGCTTTTGTTTTTTTACATATATTCCAGATATATTCGGAAGATTCCGAAAAAATGTTCAACATTACATTGTACTATATTAAATTTTGAACTGTAAAATGTGTCTTATTAAAGACCTAAAGTCAGAAAAGAACAGTGTTTGATATAAACGAAATGGACTGTGTTGTTATTTCAAAAATAACTTTTTTTATTGAAAAAATAAACATTTTGTTACAAACGAATTTTTTTGGTGATAAAAGTTTAAAATTTTCGAAGCAATTCAAAAAACTCTAACAAAAGAAAAACGTTTTCGGTACACGTTTTCCAATCGTTTTTTTTTTTCTTTGCGTGTAGATATAGCTCCCATATATGTATCATCCGATTTTGAAAAATTCGCCCCTAATAACCTTATGTTTGTCCATACAGGCCTCGTTTGTTAACTGATCTTACTCAAATCTTGCACAAGGTAACCTTTTGTGGTATTAATCAAACCCGCAAAATATTATGCAAATTGGTTCAGATTTAGATATAGGTCCCATATATATGCATCGCTCGATTTTGTCATATTTGGCCATAATACTCTTATTTATTAAACTATGTTATTCATATTTCAAATTTTGATATACTAGCTGATCGTATTTAGACTTACATGTAGCTCTTACATAATAATATTGCCCGATTTTTGCAACTACAACTAATTGATCGATTTCCTCTTTTTTAATAATGGAATAATGGAATTAGTGGCATACTAACTCTTTTGGTGCAAAATAAACTATAGCTCATAATATTAGACATTTCTGCTCAGATTGTGACAAGACTCCCGTAAACAAGACTCCCTTTATGTTCTCCAAAACCTATACCAATGATACCCCACAAATGCTTATGTTTACTAATTCAGTAGGGGTGGTTTAGGGTATGATATAGTCGGTCCCGCCTGACTTTCTACTTTACTCACTTGTTTAATTTAATATATACCACGTAAGGACTTACTTATAATTTAGAAGTCGGCGTTGGGAGGTTTTAAGATACCTTGCCATCGGCAAGCGTTACCGCAACCCAACCCAAGTAATTCGATTGTGGATGGCAGTGTTTAGAAGAAGTTACTACGCAATCCATGGTGGAGGGTACATAAGCTTCGACCTGGCCGAACTTACGGCCGTATATACTTGTTTTTCTTTTTTTTATTTCTGAGTAACGAAATTTTAGATAACCGAAAATTTCGTTTGACCGAAAGAAAATGTTTTCAAATGCAAATAAAAATCGTTGCATCGCCTGTATTTAATACTTCTTCTCCAAGTGGTTTCACTTCATTGTGGAACGCCGTTCGGACTCGGCTATCAAAAGGAGGTACCTTGTCATTGAGCTTAACATAGAATAGAGCAGCACTCAGTGATAAGAGAGAAGTTCACCACTATGGTATCACAATGGACTGAATAGTCTAAGTGAGCCTGAAATATCGGGCTGCCACTTTACATAACGAGCACATTCCTCCTACATTTCGTTCTGGAAGAAATAATCTAAGCGGACAATTGTTCCATAAAGATCCTGAAGGCATTCGCTGGTAGGGACGAGTCGATTGGTCGTCCCCTTATCGAGTATGCGACCCCCGTTTGGATTCCCAGTCTAAAGCAGACTCAATGGGGGCATTTGCTGCAAAAATGTTCATATCTCCCCATCAAAAATAATATTTTGCTCTAGAGGTGATCATATTCATTCAATGCGTGTGTCTTTGGCAATATTGCGCAGGGCTATCTCCTGAGTCAATCTAGCCATGTTCGTCTGTCTGGGGGCATATGTTTGTGATCAAAGTCTTGGTCGCAGTTTTAGTCCAATCGATCTCAAATTTGGCACAAGTCTATATCAGAATAGAACCCTACCCATTAATGACGTTCCAAAATCGTGAACGGACGGTAACAAAATGAAACTGAAACTCGCACGAAATATTAAAACGGAATGTTCACGGTTTCCTCCACGGCCGTTAGCGATTTCATGAACGGCTTACGATTTTCTTTGGCAACAAACGACTTAAAATTTTTGTACAAATGTGATTTGGGTCAGAATAGGACCCTATTGATTCTTGAGGAAATCGGTTCAGACTTAGATAAAGCTTCCATAAATATATATTTTGCGCCCGATATGCCCTTATATCGCATCAGAAGCCAGAGTTTTACCGCGATTAAAATTTTTCACAAGGAGTACAATAGATAGTGTCGTAAAGTGTGCCAAATTTTGTCAAAATCCGATTTAGTTATAGCTCCCATATACGTATATATTTCGCCCGATTTACACTCATATGACCACAGACGCCAATGTTTTAGTCCGATTTACGTGAAATTTTGCACAAGAAGTTCACTTAACGTGCCAAATTTGAATGAAATCGGGTCAGATTTAGATATAGCTCCCATATATATCTCGTCCGATTTACGCTCATATGTCCACAGAGGCCACAGTTTTAAAGCGACTTACGTGACATTTTGCACAGGGAGTATAATTGACATTCTTACTATGCATATCAAATTTAGTTGAAATCGGATATAGCTCCCTTATATATCTTTCGGCTGATTTACACCGATGTAAACACAGATGCCACAGTGGTGATGGGAGTATTATAAGTTTGTCATTCCGTTTGTAACACATGGAAATGTCGATTTCCGACTACACTCAAAAAAAAGTTTACTTGGATCCAAAGATTTTGACCTTCCCTTAAGGATTTTGGTATTGATTCCGAGCTAAAGATGCGGATTCTTTAAAGTAAAAACATTTTTGTGACTTATCTGGTTTTAAATCTAGGATCAATAAAATTGAAATTAGGAATTATCATTTTCTTTTCGCGGTATATAAATAAAGCTATTCACGTACAAACAAATGCCAATTTAAAAATCCAAATTATAACAGATACTTCAAAGTAAACAGCGATTTCTTAATTCCAAAATACTTTAAGCCGAAGATGCTAAATCCTCAAAATAAGTCTTAGCCTATATTCGAAGCGTTTTTATACCCTCCATCATAGGATGGGGGTATATTAACTTTGTCATTCCGCTTGTACCACATCGAAATATTGCTCTAAGACCCCATAAAGTATACATATTCTGGGTCGTGGTGAAATTCTGAGTCGATCTAAGCATGTCCATCCGTCCGTCCGTCTGTTGAAATCACGCTAACTTCCGAACGAAACAAGCTATCGACTTGAAACTTGGCACAAGTAGTTGTTATCGATGTAGGTCGGATGGTATTGAAAATGGGCCATATCGGTCCACTTTTACGTATAGCCCCCATATAAAGGGACCCTCAGATTTGGCTTGTGGAGCCTCTAAGAGAAGCATATTTCATCCGATCCGGCTGAAATTTGGACATGGTGTTGGTATATGGTCTCTAACAATAATGCACAAATTGGTCCACATCGATCCATAATTATATATAGACCCCATATAAACCGATCTCCAGATTTGGCTTGCGAACCCTCAAAGAGAAGCAAAGTTCATCCAATCTGGTTGTAATTTGGAACATGGTGTTAGTATATGATCTTTAACAACCGTGTCACAATTGGTCCATATCGGTCCATAATTATATATAGCCCCCATATAAAACGTTCTCCAGATTTGACCTCCGGAGCCTCTTGGAGGAGCAAAATTCATCCGATCCGGTTCAAATTAGGAACGTGGTGTTAGTATATGGTCGCTAACAACCATACCAAAATTGGTCCAATCACACAAAAATTGGTCCATATCGGTTCATAATCATGGTTGCAACTAGAGCCAAAAATAATCTACCAGAATTTTATTTCTATAGAAAATTTTGTCAAAATTTTATTTCTATAGAAAATTTTGTCAAAATTTTATTTCTAGAGAAAATTTTGTTAAAATTTTATTCGGTTCATAATAAAATTTTCATCATTGTCAAAATTTTATTTCTATAGAAAATTTTGTCAAAATTTTATTTCTATAGAAAATTTTGTTCAAATTTTATTCGGTTCATAATCATGGTTGCCATTCGAGCCAAAAATAATCTACCAAGATTTTATTTCTATAGAAAATTTTGTCAAAAGTTTATTTCTATAGAAAATTTTGTTAAAATTTTATTTCTGTAGAAATTTTTTCAAAATTTTCTTTCTATAGAAAATTTTGTGAAAATTTTATTTCTATAGAAAATTTTGTTAAAATTTTATTTCTGTAGAAAATTTTGTCAAAACTTTATGTCTACTTTGTCAAACTGAATTATATACGTATTGGATCGATCTTTTTTGATTTAATATATACCACGTATGGACTTACATACAATTTAGAAGATGGTGTTAGGAGGTTTTAAGATACCTTGCCATCGGCAAGCGTTACCGCAACTTAAGTAATTCGATTGTGGATGGCAGTGTTTAGAAGAAGTTTCTACGCAATCCATGATGGAGGGTACATAAGCTTCGGCCTGGCCGAACTTACGGCCGTATATACTTGTTATCTTACATTTAAAGATTCAATATTTCAGTTAATTTCAGGACGATTTTTATACCCTGCGCCACACTGTGGAAGAGGGTATTGTAAGTTAGTGCATATGTTTGCAACACCCAGAAGCAGACGAGATAGACACATGGTGCCTTTGGCAAAAATGCTCAGGGTGGGCTCCTGAGTCGATATAGCCATGTCCGTCTGTCTGTGAACACATTTTTGTAATCAAAGTCTAGGTCGCAGTTTTAGTCCAATCGACTTCAAATTTGGCACAAGTATGTGCTTTGGCTCAGAATAGAACTCTATTGATTTTGGAAGAAATCGGTTCAGATTTAGATATAGCTCCCATATATATCTTTCGCCCGATATGGACTAATACGGTCCCAGAAGCCAGAGTTTTACCCCAATTTGGTTGAAATTTTGCACAGAGAATAGAATTAGCATTGTAGCTATGCATGCCAAATTTGGTTGAAATCGGTTCAGATTTAGATATATCTCCCATATATGGCCTGATTTACACTCATATGACCACAGAGGCCAATCTTTTACTCCGATTTAATTGAAATTTTTCACAGGGAGTAGAATTTGCATTATAGCTATGCGTGCCAAATTTGGTTGTAATCGGTTCAGATATAGGTATAGCTCCCATATATATGTTTTTCTGATTTCGACAAAAATGGTGAAAATACCAACATTTTCCTTGTAAAATCGCCACTGCTTAGTCGAAAAGTTGTAAAAATGACTCTAATTTCCCTAAACTTCTAATACATATATATCGAGCGATAAATCATAAATAAAGTTTTGCGAAGTTTCCTTAAAATTGCTTCAGATTTAAATGTTTCCCATATTTTTTACTAACATTGTGTTCCACCCTAGTGCATTAGCCGACTTAAATTTTGAGTCTGTAGATTTTGTAGAAGTCTATCAAATTCTGTCCAGATCGAGTGATATTTCAATGTATGTATTTGGGACAAACCTTTATATATAGCCCCCAACACATTTGACGGATGTGATATGGCATCGAAAATTTAGATCTACAAAGTGGTGCAGGGTATAATATAGTCGGCCCGCTCGACTTTAGACATTCCTTACTTGTTTTAAATTAAAAATGTATTTCTTTACTTTAAGAAAATTATTTTGAAGCAAAGATTATAAACTTTATTTTAAAGAAATTTGTCCTTAATATTTTGTAAATTACACATCCTAAAATTTAGATTGCGTAATCTTTAATATTTTTTTAGTGTATATAAAGTATATATATATTCTTGATCAGGGAAAAATTCTAAGACGATATAACCAAGTTCGTCTGTCTGTCTGGATGTATGTCTGTCTGTTGTAATCACGTTACAATCATCAATAATAAAGCAATATTGCTAAAAATTTGCACAAACTCGTCTTTTGTCTGCAGTCAGGTCAAGTTCAATGGGTTATATCGGTCCAGGTTTTAATATAGATAGCTCCCATACATATCTTTCGCCCGATTTGCGCTCATATGACCAGAGAAGCCAATCTTTTACTCCGATTGACGTGAAACCTTACACAGAGAGTAAAATTGACATTCTTAATATACATGCTAATTATACCCTTCACAACTACTGTGGTACAGGGTATAATAAGTTTGTGCAATTGTATGTAACGCCAAGAAATAGTGGTCATAGACCCATCTTTTAGTATACCGATCGGCTTAGAATTAAATTCTGAGTCGATTTAGCGATGTCCGTCTGTCTGTCTGTCTGTCCGTCTGTCTGTATATGTAATTTTGTGCACAAAGTACAGCTCGCAATTTAAGTCCGATCGTTCTCAAATTTGGCATAGGGCCGTTTCTTGGAACAGAGACAATCGCTATTGGTTTTGGAAAAAATCGGTTCAGATTTAGATATAGCTGTCATATATATTTATTTCCGATTTGGTCATAGTTAACGTGTTTATCAACCGATTTTCTTGAAATACCGTACATCCAAATATTTTATGAATCTCGAAAATCTTGCAAAATATAGCCAAATCGGTTCAGATTTAGATATAGCTCCCATATATATCTTTCGTCCGATTTAGACTCATATCACCACAGAGGCCAAAGTTTACTACCGATCTTCGTGAAATTTTGCACAGAGGGTAGAATTGACATTCTACCAATGCTTGGTAAATTTGATTGAAATCGGTTTAAATTTAGATATAGCTCCCATATATATCCTTCGTTCGATTTGAACTTATATGGCCTCAAAATCCACAAGGAGTACGTTTAGTAGTATCGGTAATTGTGCCAAATTTGGTTGAAATCGGTTCAGAGTTTGATATGGCTCCCATATATATCTCTTCCGTCCGATTTGCACTCATATGGCCAGGGGGGCCAAAGTTATACTCGCATTTACGTGAAATTTCGCATAGATAGCAGAATTATTATTCTAACTATACATGTCAAATTAAGTCAAAATCGGTTCAGATTATATATAGCTCCCATATATGCGTACACCAAAGTTGGAGAAATATGGTAGACTGTTACACATTTTAGACCCATTTTCAATGAAGTTTCCTCCAATTAACTGGATAGCGTTAGCCGATTTAAATTTTAATTCTAGAGATTTTGTAGAAGTAAAAAAATTGTCTCCTTTATATAGCTTCCAGCAAATGTGAAGTAGTTGAGATGACCTACATAGGGGTGAAGGGTATAATATAGTCGGCCCCGCCCGACTTTAGACTTTACTTACTTGTTTATTTGAAATCGATTCAGATTTATATATAGGTCCCATATATATCTTTCTACACTCAAATGATCACACACTCAAATAATCACATAGGTTTTACTTCAATTTATGTGCAACATATAGTAGAATTACGAATTTTTTTTTTCACATCTTAATAAGATGTCATGGTTCCACAAAAATTTATGTACTTTTCTTCTAAACAAATGTTTTTAACGTATTAAAGTGTTATACCATGTTGTTTTGAGTTAACCGTTGAAGACTGTGATGAATGTTCCATGAGTGCAAAACAAACCAACGTTAACCATAAGTTAACATTAAAAATTTCTTTATAATCCATTGAAAGTTAAACAGATGATAAGGAAACTAATTTGCTATAAATATTAATTTAAAAAAACAGCATTACGTAATACATTTGCATTTGGAAATATTTTATTATTGAAGAAGAAAATGCCTTTCGTCAGTATTTAATTATCGCCAAACTTAAAGAAAAACCACAACATCTGCTAAATCCTGTTAAATTAGTATTTCTCGTAATAAAGTTTTCATGACAAATGACCATGTGAGAAACAGGCCACCAATGGGGCACCTCACAGATTGTTGTATACCCACCTGCAATACTTTCAACGCACTGAAATCCGAAAAAAAATCCATACTACCAATATCGCACAAACTATGCCCAATACACGGACGAAAAAGACTGTTTTTCATATGTTTGGGTGTAAAAATGATATGTTTGGAACTCAAATTTTTAACACAATATTTTTAAGTGCACGCATATAATGTACATAAACTAGCATAACATGTTTGGGACATATATGTTAATATGTTAGAACATATTATGTTTGGGATATAAAATGTTTGTAAATATAATATGCTTAGATGCATACATATATTAATTTAGAAATGACCTATAAACATATATGTGTTTTGAAAGAGAGACTTAGAGAGTATGCTGCCAATAAAATAATGGAAGTAACCAATTGGAGCCTAAAAATATATCCACACAAAGAAAATTGCATTAAAATTTTTTTCTACCAGTGTATGCCCTAAGGTGAAAAACAAGTATATACGGCCGTAAGTTCGGCCAGGCTGAAGCTTATGTACCCTCCATCATGGATTGCGTAGAAACTTCTTCTAAACACTGCCATCCACAATCGAATTACTTAAGTTGCGGTAACGCTTGCCGATGGCAAGGTATCTTAAAACCTCCTAACACCATCTTCTAAATTGTATGTAAGTCCAAACGTGGTATATATTAAATCAAAAAAGATCGATCCAATACGTATATAATTCAGTTTGACAAAGTAGACATAAAATTTTGACAAAATTTTCTACAGAAATAAAATTTTCTATAGAAATAAAATTTTCTCAAAATTTTCTATAGAAATAAAAATTTTCACAAAATTTTCTATAGAAAGAAAATTTTGACAAAACTTTCTACAGCAATAAAATTGTAACAAAATATTCTATAGAAATAAACTTTTGACAAAATTTTCTATATAAATAAAATCTTGGTAGATTATTTTTGGCTCGAGCGGCAACCATGATTATGAACCGAATAAAATTTGAACAAAATTTTCTATAGAAATAAAATTTTGACAAAATTTTCTATAGAAATAAAATTTTGACGATGATGAACATTTCATTATGAACCGAATAAAATTTTGACAAAATTTTCTATAGAAATAAAATTTTGACAAAATTTTCTATAGAAATAAAATATTGGTAGATTATTTTTGGCTCTAGTGGCAACCATGATTATGAACCGATATGGACCAATTTTTGTGTGATTGGACTAATTGTTGTATGGTTGTTAGCGACCATATACTAACACCACGTTCCTAATTTGAACCGGATCGGATGAATTTTGCTCCTCCAAGAGGCTCCGGAGGTCAAATCTGGAGAACGTTTTATATGGGGGCTATATATAATTATGGACCGATATGGACCAATTCTGGCACGGTTGTTAATCGGATGAATTTTGCTCCTCCAAGAGGCTCCGGAGGTCAAATCTGGAGAACATTTTATATGGGGGCTATATATAATTATGGACCGATATGGACCAATTCTGGCACGGTTGTTAAAGATCATATACTAACACCATGTTCAAAATTACAACCGGATTGGATGAAATTTGCTTCTCTTGGAGACTTCGCAAGCCAAATCTGGGGATCGGCTTATATGGGGGCTATATATAATTATGAACCGATGTGGACCAATTTTTGCATGGTTATTAGAGACCATATAACAATATCATGTACCAAATTTCAGGCGGATCGGATGAAATTTGCTTCTCTTTGAGGCTCCGCAACCCAAATCTGGGGATCGGTTTATATGGGCGCTATATATAATTATGGACCGATGTGGAACAATTTTTGCACAGTTGTTAGAGACCATATACCAATACCATGTACCAAATTTCAGCCGGATCGGATGCAATTTGCTTCTCTTTGAGGCTTCACAAGCCAAATCAGGAGATCGGTTTATATGGGGTCCATATATAATTATGGACCGATGTGGACCAATTTTTGTATGGTTCTTAGAGACCATATACCAACATCATGTACCAAATTTCAGCCGGATCGGATGAAATTTGCTTCTCTTTGAGGCTCCGCAACCCAAATCTGGGGATCGGTTTATATGGGGGCTATATATAATTATGGACCGATGTGGACCAATTTTTGCACGATTGTTAGAGACCATCTACCAACACCATGACCAAATTTCAGCTGGATCGGATGAAATATGCTTCTCTTAGAGGCTCCACAAGCCAAATCTGGGGATCGGTTTATATGGGGGCTATATATAATTATGGACCGATGTGGACCAATTTTTGCATGGTTGTTAGAGACCATATACCAACATCATATACCAAATTTCAGCCCGATCGGATGAAATATGCTTCTATTAGAGGCTCCACAAGCCAAATCTGAGGGTCCCTTTATATGGGGGCTATACGTAAAAGTGGACCGATATGGCCCATTTTCAATACCGTCCGACCTACATCGATAACAACTACTTGTGCCAAGTTTCAAGTCGATAGCTTGTTTCGTTCGGAAGTTAGCGTGATTTCAACAGACGGACGGACGGACGGACGGACGGACGGACGGACATGCTTAGATCGACTCAGAATTTCACCACGACCCAGAATATATATATACTTTATGGGGTTTTAGAGCAATATTTCGATGTGTTACAAACGGAATGACAAAGTTAATATACCCCCATCCTATGATGGAGGGTATAATAATATATTTGAACCATACGAACAATATTTTGTTTGGACCAATCCTGAAAATATATATGCTTGAAGCAAAATGTGTTTGGGATATATATTACAGAAGCGATTTTTGAGGGTGTACTAAGCTAAATGTTTACAACATGAGCAATGTCTATATATGTAATGAAATAAACTTGTTAACGTTTGAAATTAGTTTTGATTATAATTTATAATTAGTAATGCAATTTTCTATTCATAAAATGAAAACCAGCAAGGATATTCAAAACCGGACTTGGATACAATGCTTTGGAGTCGGAGGCTGAAGATTTAACGAGAAAATTTAGATTCGTGAAAATTGTGGTTGACTCTGACTATGGCCAAAAATAAAAAATTTTAATGGCGCTTAATATTTTTGTAACAAAAAAATATTTGCAGAAATTAGGCTTAAAAACAAAAATTTTAAAGGCGCTTAATGCACTGAAAAGACAACGAACCCACTATAAAACAAGTAAGTAAAGTCTAAAGTCGGGCGGGACCGATTATATTATACCCTTCACCCCTACGTAGGCCATCTCAACTACTTCACATTTGCTGGAAGCTATATAAAGGAGACAATTTTTTTACTTCTACAAAATCTCTAGAATTAAAATTTAAATCGGCTAACGCTATCCAGTTAATTGGAGGAAACTTCATTGAAAATGGGTCTAAAATGTGTAACAGTCTACCATATTTCCCCAACTTTGGTGTACGTATATATGGGAGCTATATATAATCTGAACCGATTTTGACTAAATTTGACATGTATAGTTAGAATAATAAATATATATGGCAGCTATATCTAAATCTGAACCGATTTTTTTCCAAAACTAATAACGATTGTCTCTGTCCCAAGAAACGGCCCTATGCCAAATTTGAGGACAATCGGACTTAAATTGCGAGCTGTACTTTGTGCACAAAATTACATATACAGACGGACGGACGGACAGACAGACAGACAGACGGACATCGCTAAATCGACTCAGAATTTAATTCTAAGCCGATCGGTATACTAAAAGATGGGTCTATGACCACTATTTCTTGGCGTTACATACAAATGCACAAACTTATTATACCCTGTACCACAGTAGTGGTGAAGGGTATAAATATGGGAAACATTTAAATCTGAAGCAATTTTAAGGAAACTTCACAAAAGTTTATTTATGATTTATCGCTCGATATATATGTATTAGAAGTTTAGAAAATTAGAGTCATTTTTACATCTTTTCGACTAAGCAGTGGCGATTTAACAAGGAAAATGTTGGTATTTTGACCATTTTTGTCGAAATCAGAAAAACATATATGTGGGAGCTATATCTAAATCTGAACCGATTTCAATCAAATTTGGCACACATGACTATATTACTAATTGTACTCCTAGCGCAAAATTTCAACCAAATTAGGCCAAAACTCTGGCTTCTGGGTCCATATAAGTGTATATCGGGCAAAGATATATATGGGAGCTATATCTAAATCTGAATCGATTTCAACCAAATTTGGCAGGCATAGCTACAATGCTAAATCTACTCCCTGTGCAAAATTTCAACCAAATTGGGCCAAAACTCTGGCTTTTAGGACCATATTAGTCCATATCGGACGAAAGATATATATGGGAGCTATATCTAAATTTGAACCGATTTCAATCAAAATTCTCTGACAACATTTTCTATAGAAGTAAAATTTGGACAAAATTTTCTATAGAAATAAAAGTTTGACAAAATTTTCTATAGAAATAAAATTTTGACAAAATTTTCTATAGAAATAAAATTTTGACAAAATTTTCTATAGAATAAAAATTTTGACAAAATTTTCTATAGAATAAAAATTTTGACAAAATTTTTTATAGAACAAAAATTTTGACAAAATTTTCTATAGAACAAAAATTTTGACAAGATGTTCTATAGAACAAAAATTTTGACAAAATTTTCTATAGAACAAAAATTTTGACAAAATGTTCTATAGAAATAAAATATAAAATAAAATATATATAAATAAAATATATATAAATATGGACCAATTTTTGTGTGATTGGGGATCGGCTATATATAACTATAGACCAATATGGACCAATTTTGACATGGTTATTAGCGGCCATATACTAACACCACGTTCCAAATGTCAACCGGATCGGATGAATTTTGCTTCTCCAAGAGGCTTCGGAGATCAAATCCGGTGAACGGTTTATATAGGGCCTATATATAATTATGGACAGATATGGACCAATTTTGGCATGGTTATTAGCGGCCATATACTAACACCACGTTCCAAATTTCAACCGGATCGGATGAATTTTGCTTCTCCAAGAGGCTTCGGAGATCAAATCCGGTGAACGATTTATATGGGGGCTATATATAATTATGGACCGATGTGGACCAATTTTTGCACAGTTGTTAGAGACCATATACTTACAATATGTGCCAAATTTCAGCCGGATCAAATGAAATGTGCTTCTCTTAGAGGCTCCGCAAGCCTATAAGAGAATATAATTATGGATCGATTTGGACCAATTTTTGCATGGTTGTGAGAGACCATATAGAAACTCCATGTACCAAATATCGGATGAATTTTGCTCCTCCAAGAGGCACCGCAAGCCAAATCTGAGCGTCGGTTTATATGGGGGCTATATGTAAAAGTGGTGCGATATGGCCCATTTTCAATACCATCCGACCTACATCGATAACAACTACTTGTGCCAAGTTTTAAGTCGATAACTTGTTTCGTTCGGAAGTTAGCGTGATTTCAACAGACGGACGGACGGACGGACGGACATGCTAAGATCGACTCAGAATTTCACCACGACCCAGAATATAGAGGATGGTTAAAGTGTAAGTGCCGATGTTGAATGTGAACCACACCTAAACTCCAAGTTTTTTTCCGAATTTTAATTGACATTTCTCTATTTCAGACTTACTCAATTTGAACCATGGAGAGATACACAATCCAACGACGTGTTAATGTTATCCAGACTTATTATGAAAATGGGCGTTCAAATCAAAATGCATATTGTGCACTTCGTGATTTTTTTGGTCAATTTGATCGTCCAAATGTGCGTACAATCGCAAAAATCGTGGAAAAATTCGAGCAAACCGGGTCTGTAGAAGATGTGTGTTCACGTTAAAAGTGAACGTGATACCCTAAAAAATATTTAAATTGAAATCCCTACAATAATAAGAAAAATCCCATAGAATTTTTTGTTATCGATTGGATACGTACAAATGTCATTACACTAAATGTCATGAGTTTTCGCCGTAAATCACATCAGAATTACGATTTCCGCTTAGGTTTAGAGACTCTCTGTGTAATTCCATTAATACCTTTCTACTGGTAAGACTTGATCTCGCTGAATAAATCCAAAATTGTAACACCAATCCTAATTCACCTGATTTTCCTTCTTTCATTTTTGGTTATATGGTCATTGGGATCATATTCTCATTGTTTTCTTGGAGAAACATCAAAACCATCAGTCCATCAAGACTCTTTCCGTGTGCTCTACATTCTCCACCGGCAAATCTCCCTCTTTCAATCTGGTTGCAGTCTCAGACACAAACAATGTGAGAACACCAGTGCATGCTCGTACTGCACAAAATATTGCTGCTGTTCGCGATAGTGTGGCTGAAGAGCCGTCCACCTCAACTCGTCCTCGTGTCCAACAATTGCACCTCTCACGCTCGTCGTTGATTAACATTATGCATAAAGACGTGCATTTACACGCTTACAAGGTGCAATTGGCTCAAGAACTAAAGCCTCTTGACCATTCCAAACGTCGTGAATGGGCAAAATGGTTCCAAGAAATGGCAACAGTGGATGATCAATTTTCGAAGAAAATCATCTTCAGTGTTGAGGCACACTTTCACCTCAGTGGATCCGTCAATAAACAGAATTGCCGCATGTGGGCGAATGAGAATCCAAGAGTGATTGTCGAAAAACCAATGCACCAACAAAGAGTGACTGTTTTGTGCGGTTTATGGGCTGGCGGCATCATCGGGCCGTATTTTTTCCAAAATGAGGCCGGTTAGGCAGTTACTGTGAATGGTGTTCGCTATCGTGAGATGATAATGAACTTTTTATGGCCCGAATTGGAAGATATGAATGTGGACCATATGTGGTTTCAGCGGGACGGTGCCACACAGCTGACGAAACAATGGCTCTTTTGCGCAACAAATTCAATGGCCGTGTTATCTCACGTAATGGAGATGTCAATTGGCCGCCAAGATCATGTGATTTGACACCGTTGGACTTTTTTCTTTGGGGTTATTTGGAAGAAAAGGTGTACGTCGATAAGCCAGCAACAATACAAGAGCTAAAGGATGAGATAATTCGGCACATTAACGGCATAGAACCTCCATTATGTCTCAGCGTCATCGAAAATTTGGACCATCGGATGAAGGTGTGCCACAGAGGTCGCGGCCGATATTTTGTTCCATACATAATTGAGTAATACCAATATATCATAATAAAATTAAATTACAATAATTTCCTAAATGTTTGTGTTTTATTCAAAATCAACATCGACCCTTGAAATTTAACCATATACTTTATGGGGTCTTAGAGCAATATTTCGATGTGTTACAAACGGAATGACAAAGTTAATATAGCCCCCATCCTATGGTGGAGGGTATAAAAACTTCCTTTGTAGTAAAATAAACAACATCTTTGGGAGGACATTTTTGGAAGTGCTTTTAAAGTTATGCCTTTAGTAGAACTTCCAAATTTTTTTGTAGGGAGCTTTAGTTGCATCAGCGAATGACTAGCTACAATTTTGAAAATATTTAATTAGTATGGAAATATGATCTAAGTGATTATTTCTCTAAACAGCAATTCACTTATGCAAGACTTAAGTAGTTTTTCTTCCTTCCAGTTTCTGCAGAAATTCGTGAAACGTTAATTATGAGCGACTACCGACTGTCACGTTTACTGCACCATCAAGTAGTTCATAGCAATTTTGACTTGGACTCTCCAATTGAAATAACACTATTGTCAAGTTTTTTAAACTCGTTTATAGTTTTATGAACATTCCTGAAAATTGAAATTTCTTCGCACATATCATCATTCGCTGCCTAACTGAAAGAACTGAAATATGTTGAGTTTGCGATGTTTGTTACTTTTTCTGAATTTGCGACGTGTATGTGACGTTTACAACTTTGCGACAGTCGGAAACCTAAAAAAGTTTTATACAGACTATCTCTGGTGTACTGGTTGAACTGCTCTGCTTGGGAGAATATCTGTCATCAAACCCCCCTGAAATTTGAAAGGAAACTATAATACAATGAAACTTCTCAAACTTGGACGCTCCGAAACCCGGACACCTCCCAAACATGGACAGTTGTCTGGGAATACTCAAAAAAAAAGTAAACTCTCTATTTCACTAAAGCCACCCAGCAAAAAAAGCGTCGCCAAAAAAGTAATGAAAATGTTCTTTTTGGATCCGGAAGTGGTGCATAATTGACGCAGAAGCGATGAATTTAACATGGGCTTGTCATAGGACGGAAGTCCTCCATTTCAACAGCCGTTGCACTGAATTTGCATCTCTTCTTTAGGTGTAATCCGAATTCAGTGTTTTGGATGTAAATTAAAAAATTCTCTTATATTTTGTCAAACAAATAATTTTTATAATTTTTAATGGATTCTAACGCTTGTTGGAAACGTTTGACCTCGTTTTTCGACAAAATTTAAATGATTTGTACCATTTTATGAATTCTTACTCTATTTTTAACCTATTTTAAACTAAAAAAGTTAAAATTACCCATTAAAAGTATGAACAAATCAAATTATAAAAAATTCAATTAAAAGAACTTCCTGGGTAGTTAAAATAAAGAACATCAATGGGAGTGCATCTTCTGGAAGTGCTTTTAAAGTTGTGTCTTTGGAAGAACTTCCAAATTTTTTTGCTGGGCAATTTAACTTTATTTTAGTTCATGGAATTATTATGTTTGGAGAAAGTTTCCTTTACTCTAATATTTTTTTGCGAACGTTAGTTAAATTAACTAAACCCGAGGAAAAAAATATACACAAATGAAGCATAAAGATGAACTAAATTCGTGTCTTCCACAAAATAGTTCAGTATTTCTTAAAATTTGCAAATTTAACTACATATGCGTTCATCATGAACTTCGTATGTCACTAAAGACATTCTTGCAATTTTGAACTCCAAATTTTTCCTTGAAACTACACATTTTTCTTTAACAAGTGAAAAAACTTAATTATGTCTAATAAATTTTCTTGAATTTGTCAAAAAATATTTACTTATTTTAATGACATCGGCGTGATGCCAGCGTGTGTAATACTGTTTAGTTAAAATTTTCTAAAAATTCAAAATTATCTAAAACTAACCGAAATTTTTCTTCCTGGTGGGTTCACTGTTTTTTCAGTGAACGTTTGCTATATTAACACATTCAAATCAACCTCTCATACCTGGACAACTCTCAAAGGTGGACAAAATTTAGCCAACCGTGGGTGTCCACCTTTCAGAGATTTCAATATATTTGATTCATGGTGGTGGGTATTTAAGATTCGGTCCGGCCGAACTTACTGCTGTATATACTTGTTTTTAGAATACTTTAACTAAACAGCATTGGAAACGTTGACATCACGCCGATATCACAAAAATAAGTAAATATTTTTCGACCAATTCAAAAAATTTATTAAACACAATTAATTTTTTTCATGTGTTAAAGAAAATTTGTAGTTTGAAGGAAATTTAAAGAAATAGTGAACTATTTGGTGAGAAGTACTAACGTTTGGATTTACTAATCGTTTCTCCAAACATAATAATTTTGTGAATTAAATAAAGTTAAATTTGCTTTAGTGAAATATAAGGTTCACTTTCTTTGACTGTACATTTGTAACAAAAAGAAAATATTTTCACAAATTAGATTCCACTGAGATTTACTCCAACTCCGAAAATGATGTCATGGAATAAATCATCAAAAATAGGTTTCAGCAAGGTGTATTTCATGCAAGGTGTATTGACCAAGCACAAATGCTACTTCGATATAAAAATGGTGATTTGACTGTAAATTAATGAAATCTACAACATTGAAAACCAAGTAAGGAAAGTCTAAAGTCGGGCGGGGCCGACTATATTATACCCTGCACCACTTTATAGATCTAAATTTTCGATACCATATCACATCTGTCAAATGTGTTGGGTGCTATATATAAAGGTTTGTCCCAAATACATACATTTAAATATCACTCGATTTGGACAGAATTTGATAGACTTTTACAAAATCTATAGACTCAAAATTTAAGTTGGCTAATGCACTAGGGTGGAACACAATGTTAGTAAAAAAATATGGGAAACATTTAAATCTGAAGCAATCTTAAGGAAACTTCGCAAAAGTTTATTTATGATTTATCGCTCGATATATATGTATTAGAAGTTTAAGAAAATTAGAGTCTTTTTTCAACTATTCGACGAAGCAGTGGCGATTTTACAAGGAAAATGTTGGTATTTTGACCATTTTTGTCGAAATCAGAAAAACATATATATGGGAGCTATATCTAAATCTGAACCGATTTCAACCAAATTTGGCACGCATAGCAACAATTCTAATTCTACTCTCTGTGCAAAATTTCAACTAAATCAGAGCAAACAAGTATATACGGCCGTAAGTTCGACCAGGCCGAAGCTTATGTACCCTCCATCATGGATTGCGTAGAAACTTCTTCTAAACCCTGCCACCCACAATCGAATTACTTAAGTTGCGGTAACACTTGCCGATGGCAAGGTATCTTAAAACCTCCTAACACCATATTCTAAATTGTATGTAAGTACATACGTGGTATATATTAAATCAAATAAATCAAAAAAGATCGATCCAATACGTATACAATTCAGTTTGACAAAGTAGACATAAAATTTTGAGAAAATTTTCTACAGAAATAAAATTTTAACAAAATTTTCTATAGAAATAAAATTTTCACAAAATTTTCTATAGAAATAAACATTTTCACAAAATTTTCTATAGAAAGAAAATGTTGACAAAAATGTCTGCAGAAATAAAATTTTAACAAAATTTTCTATAGAAATAAACTTTCGACAAAATTTTCTATAGAAATAAAATCTTGGTAGATTATTTTTGGCTCGAGTGGCAACCATGATTATGAACCGAATAAAATTTGAACAAAATTTTCTATAGAAATAAAATTTTGACAATGATGAAAATTTTATTATGAACCGAATAAAATTTTAACAAAATTTTCTCTAGAAATAAAATTTTGACAAAATTTTCTATAGAAATAAAATTTTGGTAGATTATTTTTGGCTCTAGTGGCAACCATGATTATGAACCGATATGGACCAATTTTTGTGTGATTGGACCAATTTTGGTATGGTTGTTAGCGACCATATACTAACACCACGTTCCTAATTTGAACCGGATCGGATGAATTTTGCTCCTCCAAGAGGCTCCGGAGGTTAAATCTGGAGAACGTTTTATATGGGGGCTATATATAATTATGGACCGATATGGACCAATTTTTGCACGGTTGCTAGAGACCATATACCAATACCATGTACCAAATTCCAGCCGGATCGGATGAAAGTTGCTTCTCTTAGAGGCTCCGCAACCCAAATCTGGGGATCGGTTTATATGTGCGCTATATATAATTATGGACCGATGTGGACCAATTTTTGCACGATTGCTAGAGACCACATACCAACACCATGTACCAAATTTCAGCCGGATCGGATGAAATATGCTTCTCTTAGAGGCTCCACAAACCAAATCTGGGGATCGGTTTATATGGGGGCTATATATAATTATGGACCGATGTGGACCAATTTTTGCATGGTTGTTAGAGACCATATACCAACATCATGTACCAAATTTCAGCCGGATCGGATGAAATTTGCTTCTCTTTGAGGCTCCGCAAGCCAAATCTGGGGATCGGTTTATATGGGGGCTATATATAATTATGGACCGATGTCGACCAATTTTTGGATGATTGTTAGAGACCATATACTAACACCATGTACCAAATTTCAGCCGGATCGGATTAAATATGCTTCTCTTAGAGGCTCCACAAGCCAAATCTGGGGATCGGTTTATATGGGGGCTATATATAATTATCGACCGATGTCGACCAATTTTTGCATGGTTGTTACAGACCATATACCAACACCATGTACCAAATTTCAGCCGGATCGGATGAAACATGCTTCTGTTAGAGGCTCCACAAACCAAATCTGAGGGTCCCTTTATATGGGGGCTATACGTAAAAGTGGACCGATATGGCCCATTTTCAATACCATCCGACCTACATCGATAACAACTACTTGTGCCAAGTTTCAAGTCGATAGCTTGTTTCGTTCGGAAGTTAGCGTGATTTCAACAGACGAACGGACGGACGGACGGACGGACGGACATGCTTAGATCGACTCAGAATTTCACCACGACCCAGAATATATATACTTTGTGGGGTCTTAGAGCAATATTTCGATGTGTTACAAACGGAATGACAAAGTTAATATACCCCCATCCTATGATGGAGGGTATAAAAATTAGCCTCTGTGGTCACATGAGTGTAAATCGGGCGAAAGCTATATATGGGAGCTATATCTAAATCTGAACCGATTTCCACCAAATTTGACACGCATAGCTATAATGCTAATTCTACTCCCTGTGCAAAATTTCAACTAAATCGGAGCAAAAAATTGGCCTCTGTGGACAAAGGAGTGTAAATCGGGCGAAAGCTATATATGGGAGCTATATCTAAATCTGAACCGATTTGGATGATATTTTGCAAGTTTTTCGAGACTCATAAAATATTGGGATGTACGGAATTTGAGGAAGATCGGTTGATATACACGCCAATTATGACCAGATCGCTGAAAAATATAAAGGGTGATTCTTTTGAGGTTAGGATTTTCATGCATTAGTATTTGACAGATCACGTGGGATTTCAGACATGGTGTCAAAGAGAAAGATGCTCAGTATGCTTTGACATTTCATCATGAATAGACTTACTAACGAGCAACGCTTGCAAATCATTGAATTTTATTACCAAAATCAGTGTTCGGTTCGAAATGTGTTTCGCGCTTTACGTCCGATTTATGGTCTACATAATCGACCAAGTGAGCAAACAATTAATGCGATTGTGACCAAGTTTCGCACTCAGTTTACTTTATTGGACATTAAACCAACCACACGAATGCGTACAGTGCGTACAGAAGAGAATATTGCGTCTGTTTCTGAGAGTGTTGCTGAAGACCGTGAAATGTCGATTCGTCGCCGTTCGCAGCAATTGGGTTTGTGTTATTCGACCACATGGAAGATTTTACGCAAAGATCTTGGTGTAAAACCGTATAAAATACAGCTCGTGCAAGAACTGAAGCCGAACGATCTGCCACAATGTCGAATTTTTAGTGAATGGGCCCTAGAAAAGTTGGCAGAAAATCCGCTTTTTTATCGACAAATTTTGTTCAGCGATGAGGCTCATTTCTGGTTGAATGGCTACGTAAATAAGCAAAATTGCCGCATTTGGAGTGAAGAGCAACCAGAAGCCGTTCAAGAACTGCCCATGCATCCCGAAAAATGCACTGTTTGGTGTGGTTTGTACGCTGGTGGAATCATTGGACCGTATTTTTTCAAAGATGCTGTTGGACGCAACGTTACGGTGAATGGCGATCGCTATCGTTCGATGCTAACAAACTTTTTGTTGCCAAAAATGGAAGAACTGAACTTGGTTGACATGTGGTTTCAACAAGATGGCGCTACATGCCACACAGCTCGCGATTCTATGGCCATTTTGAGGGAAAACTTCGGAGAACAATTCATCTCAAGAAATGGACCGGTAAGTTGGCCACCAATATCATGCGATTTGACGCCTTTAGACTATTTTTTGTGGGGCTACGTCAAGTCTAAAGTCTACAGAAATAAGCCAGCAACTATTCCAGCTTTGGAAGACAACATTTCCGAAGAAATTCGGGCTATTCCGGCCGAAATGCTCGAAAAAGTTGCCCAAAATTGGACTTTCCGAATGGACCACCTAAGACGCAGCCGCGGTCAACATTTAAATGAAATTATCTTCAAAAAGTAAATGTCATGGACCAATCTAACGTTTCAAATAAAGAACCGATGAGATTTTGCAAATTTTATGCGTTTTTTTTTTTTAAAAAAGTTATCAAGCTCTTAACAAATCACCCTTTATATGGCAGCTATATCTAAATCTGAACCGATTTTTTCCAAAATCAATAGGGATCGTCTTTGAGCCGAAACAGGACCCCATACCAAATTTTAGGACAATCGGACTAAAACTGCGAGCTGTACTTTGCACACAAAAATACATCAACAGACAGACGGACAGACAGACAGACGGACATCGCTAAATCGACTCAGAATTTAATTCTAAGACGATCGGTATACTAAACGATGGGCCTCAGACGTTTCCTTCTTGGCGTTACATACAAATGCACAAACTTATTATACCCTGTACCACAGTAGTGGTGAAGGGTATAAACATTGTCGTGAGACTAAAGGTTTAAAAGACGCATTTTTCTGATGTAAAGTTTGTTTCCTTGGACAAAAGTCAACGAACTTTTCAATGAAGTCATTTTGTCCTTATAGTTAAGAGATTCGACTTCAAAAAGGGTATCCCTACATGTTGGACTAAGGTCAACATGTCTTTAATAATTATGAAAAATTCTTCAAAATTAATGGAGTTGTCTTTAAATTTGTAGACTTTTTGTATCTAGGCTAAAAACGCGTTTAAAAATAGGTGATGTTACCAACACTTTATTTTAAAGACATTTTTTACTTGAAACATTGCATAATTTCTACAAGAAGTCGAGTCTGAATTTGGAAGTTTATCTTGTCGCTAACACGTTTAAAAGGGCTTTGAACACATGAAGAAACTAGTAAGTAAAGTCTAAAAACGGGCGGAGCCGACTATATTATACCTTTCACCATTATTTAGACCGAAATTTTTGATACATCTCAACTCCTTCCAATTTTATAGAAATATTTAAATCTGAACCGATTGGGTGATCATTTTTTATAATTATACAAATTCTGTAGACTTACAATTTAAATTAACGAAGGCCCAGAGCGAAACAAAATGTCAATAAAAACAAGTAAGTAAAGCTTAAAGTCGGTGGAACCGACTATTATTATAGTCTTCACCAAAGTGAAAAAAAATATTGTCGTGATGTCAAAGATTTCATGTCTTTAAAATAGGAATGCAAATTTTGCTTAGCACACACTCAAAAAAATGTGAACTATCTATTTCACTAAAGCCAATTTAACTTTATTTCAGTTCATAGAAATATTATGTTAGGAGAAAGTTTTCTTTACTCTAATAATTTTTTGTGTACGTTAGTTAAATTAACTAAACCCGAGGAAAAAAATATGATGCATAAAGATTAACTTAATTTGTGTCTTCCATAGTTCAGAATTTCTTTAAATTTGTAAAGTTTACCAAAAAATGCGTCCATTTTGAACTTCGTATGTCACTAAAGGCATTCTTGCAATTTTGAACTCCAAGTTTTTTCTTCAAACTACAAAATTTTCTTTAACAAGTGAAAAAACTTAGTTATGTCTAATAAATTTTCTTGTATTTGTCGAAAAATATTTTCTTATTACTATGACATCGGCGTGATGCCAACGTTTGTAATACTGTTTAGTTAAAATTTTCTACAAATATTCAAAATTTCCTGATGGGTTCACTGTTTTTTCAGTGCAGAAGACGCATTTCTCTAATATAAAGTTTTTTCCTTGTCCAAAAGTCGATAAACTTTTCAATAAAGTCGTATTGTCCTTATAATTAAGTGCTTTGACTTAAAAAAAAGGGTATCATAACATGAAAGAAAAAATTTTTGGGCTAAGGTCAACTTCGGAAAAAATCTTTAAATTTAATGAAATTGCCTTTAAATTTGTTGTCTTTTTGCATCTTGACTACAAAGCAAAAAGTCATTCAAACATAGGACATGTTTTTCAACACTTTATTTTAAAGACGTTTTTTATTTGAAACATAGCATAATTTCTACTAGAAGTCGAGTCTGAATTTGGAAAATAAACTTGTCGTTAACTCGGCTTTAAAATATTTTGATAGCATATGTAGAAAAAAGCTGAAAAACGAAAAATTAAAATGTGCTTCCTAGAAGCAAGTACACCAAAACCAAATTAAAAAGAGAATTGTGTCTTAAAATTATCCTTACTTGTATTCTCCGCTTCTTTGGCTCGGAATCCATACCAATATTTTTAAAGTAAAGACAAAATCTTTGGAACCGGACATGCTTTTTTCAGTACACCTAATATTAAATACAAACAAGTATATACAGTACTAAGTTCGGCCGGGCCGAATCTTAAATACCCACATGAACCAAATATTAGGGTTTCCTTTGAAAATTCAGGAGGGCTTGAGGACTTGAGGACACTTCCCGAAGATAAATTTAAAGATTTCACCTATGAGGACTATATCAGATCCTGGATTTATAAGAACCTTTTTTGTTTGAGTTTTAGAGGAATCATTAACATCTCTTGTAAGTGTGCAAGAAAATTATAAAATGACGTCTTGATTTGAAATCTTAAATCTGTAGAAGTAAAATCTAGAAATTTTACATTGAGTTTCAAGCAATTTTCATGATCAGTGAGCCTTCCACACCCTCAAGAAGTGAAGTCGGTCTATATGGAGACATTACCAAATGGACCGATAAAAACTTAATCCGATACACGTTTTTGTGAGCCTAAAATACCAGACTATTTAAAATTTCAGGCAAATCAGATAAAAACTACGGTTTCTAGAAACCCAAGGAGTTAAAACGGGAGATCGTTCTTATGGGGGCTATACTAAAATATGGACCGATACTCACCGTTTTAGGCACACCTCTTTATGACCCGAAAATACCTCTAGATTTCCAATTTCTGGCAAATAGGATAGAATCTTCGGATTCTAGAAGCCCAAAAAGTAAAATCGGGAAATCGGTCTATATGGGGGCTATACCAAAATATGGACCGATACTCACCATTTTCGGCACATCTCTTTATGGTCCTAAAATACCTCTAGATTTCCAATTTCAGACAAATTGGATAAAAACTACGGTTTCTATAAGCCCAATACCCCAAATCGGGAGGTCGTTTTATATGGGGACCATACCAAAACATGGACCGATACTCACAATTTTTGGCACACGTATTTGTGGTCCTACAATACCTCTAGATTTCAGGTAAATTGAATAAAAACTGCGGTTTCTATAAGCCCAAGAAGTAAAATCGGGAGATCGGTCTATATGGGGGCTATACCAAAACATGGAACGATACGGACCATGTTCGGCAAACCTTTTGATGGTCCTCAAGTACCTCTAGATTTTCAGTTTCAGGCAAATTGGATAAAAACTACGATTTCTATAAGCCCAAGACCCCAAATCGGGAGGTCGGTTTATATGGGGACTATATCAAAACCTGGACCGATAAAACCCATCTTCGAACTTGACCTGACGAGTTTGTGCAAAATTACAGCACGATTGCTTCATTATTGAAGACTGTAGCGTGATTACAACAGACAGACAGACGGACAGACGGACATCGTTATATCGTCTTACAATTTCTCCCTGATCAAGAATATATATATTTTATATAGTCGGAAATCGATATTTCGATGTGTTACAACGGAATGACATACTTATTATACCCCCGTCACCATTCTATGGTGCTGGGTATAAAAAATATACATAGCGCTTTACTTTGTTGCATAACATATCAGTCACCCTGTAGAAGGATTTCAATACCTAATATTTTCATCGATCTAAAATACTTTAAAAAGAGGACCTGAGATAACTAATCTGCCATCAACTACTCACCAATTTAATGTTTAATATATTCAACATGCACTCAACATCACTATGCACCATTAAACGGGTGATTGACTGACCCAATTCCCCAATTGCTTCCTCTGATGTCGATGTCTTGTATGTCCATGCAGTCAATCGGCCAGACCAGCTGCTTGGTTCACAGTACTCATTCCATGTGAATTGAATACATGTTTTTCTGGCATTGTCATTGTGTAATTAGAGTTTCTTTCCATGTCTTCACATCGCTCCCCCAAAAAAAAGTATCCAAAAATATCTTCCATAGTTACATATGGGGATGTCTTGGTTGCACGGTTTTGGCCCATGTTTAATTCAATAATATAAATTAAATTTTATTTTGCTTACATTATACAATAGGGAGCATTGTTTACCCTTCCCTGTCTCGGTCTTGTTGAGTGACTTTGGTCACCGCTGAAACACAAAAAATACTTGCTCTCATTAATTAATAAATTGAAGTTGAGCTTCCATTTCTCAGTCCGATGAATTTCTTAAACACTTGTTGGTGCTGGAGCATGAGTGAAAAACGAAAAATCCTACCAAATTAGTGTTGATATTACAAAAAAAAAAACAACGAACAAAACAAAATTGTACACTTAAATCCATATATGCAGCCGGGGCTATGTTGTAATTGAAACCTGTCTTCTGTTGAACATCATTGTCAGCGTCATCATCACGATGGTCTGGTCACAATCACCTCCAACAGCCTGAGTAAATCCAAGCGTCATTGTTAAAAGGGCTGTATCATTATTACAATTTTGTAGTAATACCAAACAACAAGTTCACTTCTCTCAAGTACATCCACGATTCTTTGAAGGTCGTCTGGTTGTTACAGTAATTGAAGAGAAGGGCAATACCAATGGTCAATTACAGAAAGGTGCCTTTTGCAGGTAATATGATTTACACATTACAGTGTACTTACACCATACCTATGGATTTCCCACTAGAATTCTTATAGCTCTTGGATGGTTGAAATGCTTATCTGTATGGATTATTGCTCTCTGATGATGTTCGATAAATTATTTTCGCTCTGTAGGAAGCTGAGTGTGATGTAAAGGATTGGTATGAACATTAATTTACGAGCTGTGGAATTTCAGTGTCAGATCGATTAATTTTTGTTGTAACACTTGTGGTTGTAAGGAATTCGTACTAAAGAACCAGTATTAAGATCATATGTCACAGGTGAAAATCAAAACTGCTCACGGTTACTTTTCATTACTACACTCAGAAAAAGTTTACTTAGATCCAAAAATTTTGACCTTCCTTTAAGGATTTTGGTATTGATTCCGAGCCAAAGATACGGGTTCTTTAAAATAAGGAACCTATCTGGCTTTAAATCTAGGATCTATAAAATTAAAATTACGATACAGATCTCATTTATCGAATTTTCATTCTATTTTTCCGGTATATTAATAAAGCTATTCACGTACAAACCAATGCCAGTATAAAAATCCAAATTACGACGGATACTTCGAAGTAAAAAATATTTTCTTAATTCCAAAAAAAAAAAAAAGTATATACGGCCGTAAGTTCGCTTGGGTCGTGGTATCTTAAAACTTCTTGACATCGTTTCCTAAATTGTGAGTCAGTCCATACGTGGTATATATTAGACAAAAAAGTTATGTAAAGGTAAGTCTACAAATAATTACGAATCGATATGAACTTTTTGCACGGTACGTAGAGAGCCAGAATTGAAATATGGGGGTCGCTTATATGGGGGCTATATACAATTATGAACTTGATATGGATCAATTTTTGTGTGATTGGAAATCGATTTATCTGAGGGATATATATATATATATATATATATATATATATAACTATAGACCGATATGGACCTAGTTACGCATGGTTGTTAACGACCATATACTAGCACAATGTACCAAATTTCAACTCACTCGGATGAAATTTGCTCCTCCAAAACTAAATCTCGGGATCGGTTTATATGAGGCTATATATGATTATGGGCTGATATGGACCACTTTTGGCATGGATGTTAAATATCAAATACGATCACCAAGCAGATCGGATGAATTTTGTTTCTCCAAAAGGCACCGGAGGTCAAATCTGGGGATCGGTTTATATGGGAGTTATATATAATTATGGGCTGATACCGACCAATTTTTGCATGGGAGTTTGAGGCCATATATTAGCACCACGTACCAAATTTCAACTGAATCAGATGAATTTTGGTCTTCCAAGAGGCTCCGGAGGTCAAATCTGGTGATCGGTTGATATGGGGGCTATATATAATTATGGACCGATGTGAACCAATTTTTGCATGGTTGTTAGAGACCATATACTAACACCATGTACTAAATTTCAGCCGGATCGGATGAAATTTGCTTCTCTTTGAGGATCCGCAAGCCAAATCTGGGGATCGGTCTATATGGGGGCTATATATATTTATGGACCGATGTGAACCAATTTTTGCACGATTATTAGATACCACATATTAACACCATGTACCAAATTTCAGCCGGATCGGATGAAATTTGCTTCTCTTAGAGGCCTCGCAAGCCAAATCGGGGGATCGGTTTATATTGGGGCTATATATAATTATGGACCGATGTCAACCAATTTTAGCATGGTTGTTAGAGACCGTATACTAACACCATGTACCAAATTTCAGCCGGATCGGATGAAATTTGCTTCTCTTAGAGGCCTCGCAAGCCAAATCGGGGGATCGGTTTATATGGGGGCTATATATACTTTCCCATACATTCCCAAACAATTTTCCCTACAATATTTTCGTGAAATTTAAACAAATTTTACAAAACAAAATGTTTCTAAATACTTTATTATCTTAAAACATGCAAATGCAACGTATATAATCTAGAAAATAAATTTGTATTACCACCACGGTTGCCCCAGTTGGTAGAATTCTACCAAAAATAGTATTTTTTTTTGTTAAATCCCTATAGAAATAAAATTTTGGAAAAAGTTTCTATAAACAATTTTTTTTTTGAGAAATTTTTCTATAGAAATAATTATTTTGATAATAAATTCTATAGAAATAAAATTTTGAGAAAAAATTCCATAGAAATAAAATTTTGAGAAAATTATTTATGGAAAAAATATTTTGAAAAAAAAAAATTCTGTAGAAGTACAATTTTGACAAAATTTTCTATACAAATAAAATGTTGACAAAATTTTCTACAGGAATAAAGTTTTGACAAAATTTTCTATAGAAATCTTTGTTTGGTAGATTTGTGGGAATTTGTGGTAATCTTCAAATTTTGTTAGATTTTTTTTGGCACGAGTGGTAACTGTCGTTACATCGTTAAAGATCAATCCTTGCCGGCTTCTAATTTCCTCCTCTAGAGCCAATGTAAAAATTATTACACATTGTGTTGAGTGAAAATGTCCATACATTGGGCCCTACGTCCTACAAGACGCTAAATATTACAAAAAAAAACACATATAGGAAATTTCCCCTTCTTCTAGCAGCGCTGGCCGTAGTTGATATTGCACCTACGGGGTTAGTATGCCACTAATATTGAGCCCATTATTAAACAAGTAAGTAAAGTAGAAAGTCGGGCGGGGCCGACTATATCATACCCTAAACCACCATTACAGAATTAGTAATCATAAGCATTTGTGGGGTAACATATTGGTCTGGGAGATAAACCGCAGTTGCATATTTAAGAAAATTAAGGGGTACATGTCTATGGGTGCTTTGTGTCAATCTGACTATAGCTCATAGTCAATGTTGCCAGAGAAAATGTTCGGTTTACCCTACAGGGACAAAAAAGTTTCATATTTTCCCATACATTCCCTGCTATATTTTTCGTTAAATTTAAAAAAAAAATTACAGAACAAAAATGGTTCTAAGTACTTTATTATCTTAAAACACGAATATGCAACGTATATAACTTAGAATATAAATTTGTATTACCACCACGGTTGCAACAGTTGGTAGAATTCTACCCAAAATAAAATTTTGGAAAAAGTTTCTATAAACAATTTTTTTTTGAGAAATTTTTCTATAGAAATAATTATTTTGATAATAAATTCTATAGAAATAAAATTTTGAGAAAAAATTCCATAGAAATAAAATTTTGAGAAAATTATTTATGGAAAAAATATTTTGAAAAAAAAAAAAATTCTGTAGAAGTACAATTTTGACAAAATTTTCTATACAAATAAAATGTTGACAAAATTTTCTACAGGAATAAAGTTTTGACAAAATTTTCTATAGAAATCTTTGTTTGGTAGATTTGTGGTAATTTGTGGTAATCTTCAAATTTTGTTAGATTTTTTTTGGCACGAGTTTTTTTTTTTATTTCAATTCATTACAACTGAGTAAAAAACCCATCTAGTAATTTTAGATTATCATTACATATAGCTTATCACTAAAATTTAACATTAGCAAGCACATGGTTGAGGAATAATTCAATAATTACACTCTACTTTTACAATTTTCTGAATTAGTTGGCTAGGTCCATGGGGACAGTCCTTAAAAGTCTTCTTGACGTTACATAGCCGTTGAAAATATCCTTCAGGTCAGAGTTCACATGCGTGTGTAGATTAGCTGCATGCTTCTGGGCGGTGAGGGATATTTCCTCAATAATTGTTTTTATATTGAGATCTCTGTGCAGATCACTATTTCTAACGTACCACGGTGCATTCACTATAGTGCGAAGAATTTGATTCTGCGTCTTTTGTATTTTTTCAATGTCGTTTTGTGCAGCGCAGCCCCAAAGCTGTATACCATAAGTCCATATTGGCTTTATAGTTTGGTTGTAGAGCAATATTTTATTTTCAGTAGATACTCTATTGTCGGTGAGAATCCAAAATATTTGGCCAAATTTTATTTTCATCTCTTTATTTTTTTTCTTCACGTGCTCTTTCCATCTAAGTTTTGTATCCAGAGTCATTCCTAGATACTTCGCGTTGTTTGCAAATGGGACAATTGTTTTATTGATGTACAGCGGAGTATGACTTGTGTTTTTG
This sequence comes from Haematobia irritans, assembly GCF_050003625.1. NCBI lineage: Eukaryota > Metazoa > Arthropoda > Insecta > Diptera > Muscidae > Haematobia > Haematobia irritans. The sequence goes on along the minus strand of NC_134400.1, from coordinate 101,239,704 downwards.
TTTGTAAATATCATATGAATTGATTTGCTTTCGTTTAATTTCATTCGCCATTTCTTTATCCAGTTTTCTATAGCAGAAAGTACGAATTGCAACTTGCTTGTGGCCTCAGTTTCTGTTTTTGCTGTTGTTAAAATGGCAGTGTCATCTGCAAACGTAGCTACTTTGGCAATTTGTGGATTTGGTATATCTTTCGTGTATAAAAGATACAACACTGGCCCAAGGACACTACCTTGTGGAACTCCTGCTTCAATTGGATTTAGATCTGAATATTGATTCTCTATTTTGACTCGAAAGTGTCTATTCTCAAGATATGATTTCAAAATTTCATAATATTCTTTTGGAAAATCATTGTAGAGTTTGAATAGCAGGCTTTTGTGCCATACTTTATCAAAAGCTTGACCTATGTCTAGAAAGACAGCCGAACAAACGTTTTTGCTTTCAATTGCCTTTTCTGCAACATCAATTATACGATGGACTTGTTGTACAGTAGAATGTTTATTCCTGAATCCAAATTGATGGCTTGGAATCAGTTCTCTTCTTGAGATTATTGGTTGAAGTCTTTTCAGCAAGAGTTTTTCAAATATTTTGGACAAGATTGGTAGAATTGATATAGGCCTGTACGACGTTGTTTCGTTTGGAGGTTTTCCAGGTTTGGGAATTACTATTATTTCAGCAATTTTCCATTCCAGGGGAACGTATCTCAAACGAAAACACGCATTTATTATGAATAAAAATTTTCGTAATGCTTTTGGAGTTAATTTCTTAATGATTTTCGTAGTGATCAAATCATATCCAGGTGCTTTTTTGGAGCTCAAGTCCTTATTAATAATATATTTTAACTCTCCAAAGGAAGCCGGTTTAATGATTGCATTATCATTTTTTTCGACTTTCAGGAGATCCTCAGATTCTTTGTATCCTTCTAGGGAACGGAATGTACTTCGAAAATGTGATGCAAATACATCTGCTTTTTCTCTAGAGCTTCGAGCCCAAGTACCATCTTTCCTCTTGATAGGGGGCATTTGATGTGATTGGTGGTTAAAATTTTTTGTTGCTTTCCACAAGCTGTAGTTTGTGTCCTTCCGTGCTGATAAGTTGTGAAGACTGTCAGTCATAGTTTTATTCTTATTTTCATTCGTTACTTGCTTCAATTCATTACATAGTCTGTTAAGAGTCGCCTTGTTTTCTTGAGTTCTTTCCCTCTGCCATTTTTTGCGTGCTTTACGTTTTTTAGACAACAAATCACGGATAATTTTTGGATATGTAACTTCTACAGTGTTTTGATTCAATTCGGGTGAACTCTCCCAAGCTGATGTTTGAATGGATTGGATAAAATCAGTAAGATCGTTATCAACTTCCCTTTCAGATTTTAAGGGGGTTTTTAGATTTATCTTCTGATCGATAAGATATTGGAATAATCGCCAGTTCGTCCGCTTATTATATAGATGGCATTCAGTTTCTTTCTTTATTATAGAATCACTGATAGTCATAATGACAGCAGAATGATCTGATGAAGATAAAGATGTGGTATTTTCAACAAATATATAGGATCTTGCTAAATTTTTAACTAGAAAAAAGTCAATAAGGTCTGGAATTCTCTCAGGGTTGGATGGCCAATAAGTAGGTTCATCCCCCGATACTATTTGGCATTTCAATTTTCTACATGCCTTATATAGCTCACTGCCTTTTGTAGATGTAAGTCTCGATCCCCAATTTTTATTTTTGGCATTGAAGTCACCGCCTATTATGAAATGAACTCCAATAGACCTTAACAGCGATTCGTATTGGTCTGATTTAATGTTATGTTTTGGTGGTGAATATATTGAACAAATTTTAAATGACTTGTTTTGTTTAAGACAAACAGATACGCATGCAACTTGAAATACCTCATTTTCGATTTTAAGCTCTTCGTGATGATTTATGTTTGATTTGATTATGACTGTTGACCCACCTCGTGGTTTTGGCACGAGTGGTAACTGTCGTTACATCGTTAAAGATCAATCCTTGCCGGCTTCTAATTTCCTCCTCTAGAGCCAATGTAAAAATTATTACACATTGTGTTGAGTGAAAATGTCCCTACATTGGGCCCTACGTCCTACAAGACGCTAAATATTACAAAAAAAACACATATAGGAAATTTCCCCTTCTTCTAGCAGCGCTGGCCGTAGTTGATATTGCACCTACGGGGTTAGTATGCCACTAATATTGAGCCCATTATTATTACCACCACGGTTGCAACAGTTGGTAGAATTCTACCCAAAATAGTTATCTTTTTTGTTAAATCTCTATAAAAATAAAATTGTGGAAAAAGTTTCTATAAACAAATTTTTGTGAGAAATTTTTCTATAGAAATAAAATTTTGACAATAAATTCTATAGAAATAAAATTTTGAGAAAAAATTCCACAGAAATAAAATTTTGAGAAAATTTTTTATAGAAATAATATTTGGAAAAAAATTTCTATAGAAATACAATTTTGACAAAATGTTCTATAGAAATAAAATGTTGACAAAATTTTCTGCAGAAATAAAGTTTACCATACATTGTTAAAGATCAAGCCTTGCCGGCTTCTAATTTCCTCCCTTAGAGCCACCAAAATGTAAAAATTATTACAAATTGTGTTGAGTGAAAATGTCCTACATTGTGGCCCTTCGTCCCTACAAGACGCTAAATATTAGAAAAACCCTACATATAGGAAATTTCCCCTACTTCTAGAAACACTGGCTGTGTTGATATTGCACCTACGGAGTTAGTATGCCACTAATATTGAGCCCATTATTAAACAAGTAAGGAAAGTCTAAAGTCGGGCGGGGCCGACTATATTATACCCTTCACCCCTATGTAGGCCAAAATTTGTGTTACTACTTCACATTTGCTGGAAGCTATATAAAGGAGACAAATTCTTTTACTTCTACAAAATCTCTAGAATTAAAATTTAAATCGGCTAACGCTATCCAGTTAATTGGAGGAAACTTCCATTGAAAATGGGTCTAAAATGTGTAACAGTCAACCATATTTCCCCAAATCTGGTGTAGTATATATGGGAGCTATATATAATCTGAACCGATTTTGACTAAATTTGACATGTATAGTTAGAATGATAATTCTGCTATCTATGCGAAATTTCACGTAAATGGGAGTATAACTTGGCCCCCCTCGTCATATGAGTGCAAATCGGACGGAAGATATATATGGGAGCTATATCTAAATCTGAACCGATTTTAACAAAATTTGACACACTTAACGATACTATTAAATGTACCCCTTGTGCAAAATTTGAAGCAAATCACGGCAAAACCCTGGATTTTGAGGCCATATAAGTTGAAATCGGACGAAAGATATATATGGAAGCTATATCTAAATTTGAACCGATTTCAATCAGATTTACCAAGCATTGGTAGAACATCAATTCTATCCTCTGTGCAAAATTTCACGTAGATCGGTAGTAAACTTTGGCCTCTGTGGTCATATGAATTTAAATCGGACGAAAGATATATATGGGAGCTATATCTAAATCTGAACCGATTTGGCTTATTTTTTGCATGATTTTCGAGATTCATAAAGTATTTGCATGTACGGTATTTCAAGAAAATCGGTTGATAAACACGCTAACTATGACCAAATCGGGGATAAATATATATGGCAGCTATATCTAAATCTGAACCGATTTTTTCCAAAACCAATAGCGATTGTCTCTGTCCCAAGAAACGGCCCTGTGTCAAATTTGAAGACGATCGGAATTAAATTGCGAGCTATACTTTGTGCACAAAATTACATATACAGACAGACGGACGGACAGACAGACAGACAGACGGACATCGCTAAATCGACTCAGAATTTAATTCTAAGCCGATCGGTATACTAAAAGATGGGTCTATGACCACTATTTCTTGGCGTTACACACAAATGCACGAACGTATTATACCCTGTACCACAGTAGTGGTGAAGGGTATAAAAAAGAGAAAATCGTTAAATTAGTGTGAGCAATAAATACAAATTTGTAAAAATCGAGCAATATTCTTATGTAAGAGCTACAAGTACGTATAAGTATGATCGGCTAGTACATCAAAATTTGAAATTTGCGTAACATTGGTTAATAAATATGAGTACTATGGCCAAATTTGGGAAAATCGAACTATGCATATATATGGAAGCTATATCTAAATCTGAACCAATTTGCATAGTATTTTGCGGGTTTGATTAATACCACAAAAGGTTACCTGGTGCAAAATTTGAGTAAGATCAGTTAAGAAATGAGGCCTTTATGGTCAAACATAAGGTTAATAGGGGCGAATTTTTCAAAATCGGGTGACACATATATGGGAGCTATATCTCCATCTGAACCGATTTCGATGAAATTTTGCACATATAGTTAGTACTATAGAGGACTGGATCTAGCCAACTTTTAGTAAGATCGGTTAATGAATAAGGGTTCTATGGCCTAATTTGGGAAAATCAGGCTATACATATATATGGGAGCTATATCTAAATCTGAACCGATTTCGATGATTTTTGCACATATAGTAAGTGCTATAGAATATTATATTTAGCCACTTTTGCGTAAGATCGGTTGATAAATAAATGTTTTGTGGCCAAATTTGGGAAAATCGGGCGATACATATATATGAGAGCTATATCTAAATGTGAACCGATTTGGATGAAATTGTGCAGACTTGAAGGGCGATGGAAAATATAACCTTTTGCCAAATTTCGTGACGATCCGTTTGAAAAAAGCGCAACGTGACCCCATTTGTCGAAATCGGGCGATACATATATATGGGAGCTATATCTAAATCTGAACCAATTTGCATAATATTTTGCTGGTTTGATTAATACCACAAAAGGTTACCTTGTGCAAGATTTGAGTAAGATCAGTTAAGAAATGAGGCCTGTATGGTCAAACATAAGGCTATTAGGGGCGAATTTTTCGAAATCGGGTGATACATATATGGGAGCTATATCTACATCTGAACCGATTTCGATGAAATTTTGCACATACCGTTAGTACTATATAGGACTTGATCTAGTCAACTTTGAGAAAGATCGGTTAATAAATAAGGGTTCTATGGCCAAATTTGGGAAAATCGCGCTATACATATATATGGGAGCTATAGCTCAATCTGAACCAATTTCGATGATTTTTTGCACATATAGTTAGTGCTATCGAAGATTACATTTAGCCAACTTTGAGTAAGATCGGTTGATAAATAAGGGTTTTGTGGCCAAATTTGGGAAAATCGGGCGATACATATATATGAGAGCTATATCTAAATTTAAACCAATTTCGATGAAATTTTGCAGACTTGAAGGGCGATGAAAAAGATTATTTCTTGCAAAATTTGGTGACGATCCCTTTGTAAAAAAGCGCAACGTAACCCCATTTGTCGGAATCGGACGATACATATATATGGGAGCTATATCTAAATTTGATCCGATTTCTTCAATTCAATAGCGTCCGTCCTTGTGCCCAAAAAACTCCCTGTACCAAATTTCATCAAAATCGGTTAATAATTGCGACCGGAATCCTGTGAACAACAAATACATGAACAGACAGACGGACGGAGGGACGGACGGACGGACACCGTCGACTCAGGAGGTGATTCTGTGTCCATCGGTATATATTTTATGGGGTCTAAAATTAATATTTCTGGTAGGCACTGTTTTGGCAGATCAAACTTATTATACCCTACCCACTATGTGGTTTAGGGTATAACAACAACAATGATTAAAGAACAAAACCAACAATAACAAATCGAATGAAAAAAGAGGAAGCACGCTCAAATTAAACCCAGCCAACTGCACTCAAGTCGATGATTTGACGGTGGCAAAGGAAAAGAGATATATTTGTACGAATTTATTTCGGCATAAGCCGGCTATCATGTAAAACCTTTTTTCGGAAGGTTCAAGTGTGGTTCATTGTTGGGTTTAATGAACTGCCTGAATATATTCTGATAATTGGTTGATAGTTTTGCTGCAAGTCGATGATGCTGATGAGAAATGTGTTAATTCCGAAACGTGCGCCCATCCAACCATCTTACAGTCTATAGGGCTTTGCCCAAATAAATTTGACAAACATTCTTTTCCTCTGTTGGTTAAGCTACACTTGAAGTTTAGTCAAAGCATGGTTTTAAGCTGAAATCAAAAAACAACAACAATGATTAAAGAACAAAATCAACAATAACAAAACAAAAAGGGAAAAAAATTTATTTCTATAGAAAATTTTGTCAAAATTTTATTTCTTATTTCTTCTTTTATTTCAAAATTGTATTTCTATAGAAAATTTATGAAGCATTTCATAGTTGGGGAGGAATATTTTTACAAGATCTTCCAAATTATTAATATTTCTACCAAACAGTAAAAAATGTCCCATTTTTAGTTGATTCGTGTTCATAATTGTAAAGGGTGGTTAAATTGTAAGGGCCGATGTTGAATGTGAACCACACCTAAAAGCCAAGTTTTTTTTCCGAATTTTATTTGACATTTCTATATTTCAGACTTACTCAATTTGAACCATGGAAGTCGTGAATGGGCAGAATGGTTCCAAGAAATGGCAACAGTGGATGATCAATTTTCGAAGAAAATCATCTTCATTGATGAGGCAAATTTTCACCTCAGTGGATTCGTCAATAAACAGAATTGCCGCATTTGGGCGAATGAGAATCCAAGAGTGATTGTTGAAAAACCAATGCACCCACAAAGAGTGACTGTTTGGTGCGGTTTATGGGCTGGCGGCATCATCGGGCCGTATTTTTCCAAAATGAGGCCGGTCAGGAAGTTACTGTGAATGGTGTTCGCTATCGTGAGTTGATAACGAACTTTTTATGGCCCGAATTGGAAGATATCGATGTGGACGATATGTGGTTTCAGCAGGACGGTGCCACTTGCCACACAGCTAACGAAACAATGGCTCTTTTGCGCAACAAATTCAATGGCCGTGATCAAGATCATGTGATTTGACACCGTAGGACTTTTTTCTTTGAGGTTATTTGAAAGAAAAGGTGTACGTTGATAAGCCAGCAACAATTCAAGAGCGAAAGGATGAGATAATTCGGCACATTAATGGCATAGAACCTCCATTATGCCTCAGCGTCATCGAAAATTTGGACCATCGGTTGAAGGTGTGCCACAGAGGTCGCGGCGCCCATTTGGCCGATATTTTGTTTCATACATAATTGAGTAGTACCAATATATCGTAATAAAATAAAATTACAATAATTTCCTAAATAGTTTGTGTTTTATTCAAAATCAACATCGGCTCTTGAAATTTTAACCACCCTTTATGTTATATAGCCCACATATAAAGCGATATTTCAATTTTAGGCTCTATAATTACCTCACAAAAGTTCATATCGGTTCGTAATTATTTCTTGCCTATATATACCGGCCAAGAACTGAATATATACGTATTTAATCGACCTTTGTATACTATATATCCCGCCTGGACTAGCTGGCAATTTAGAAGATGATGTATATTGGATTTCATATATCGTCCAGAATTCTATGATAGAATATTTTTTGAATATGGTTCTTAAATTTTTTCATTTTTGTACAAACATAAATGAAATCAATAATCAATCACAGCAAGTGAGAAACTAATTTTCATCTTTTTAATTAAAATTAATCTTTTTTATTTCAAATTCGTCGAATTAACACATTCACATCCAGGGACACTGTGAGATAGCCTCTACTTATATTAAATAGACTCGCACACCTTAAATCCCCTCAGGCAATTAATTAAAATTATAAAGTGACCTTCATCAAAATAGTTGGATGCAATCAGTATTTATTACTTTAATACCGTGAATTAAATGGTTAAACACTGACTTCTTCATACATGGAATATTAAACGAGACGAAAAAATAACATCATACTCCCATTGCAAAAAAATTGTGGAATTACGATAAAGACTCTTTAAAACATATTTTGCTTTTAACTCAATGATTAGCATTTTTTAGACTAGATTATTGCGGAATTACCAAAATCTCAATAATTTTCTTAAATCTGGGTAAAATGAACTTATTCTTTTGGTGTGAAAATATCGAGTGAAATAACAAAAAATGCACGAGTAATCTAAATTTCAGAACTCATTTAGTTTTGCTCAATGTACACTTAAAAAATCATGCTAGTTCCAAAGATTTTCTCTTTTAAATTTGGGTGTTGTTTACTTTATTCTAGGAAGCAGATTTTAATTTTTCGTTTTTTCAGTCTTTATCTTCATATTTTATCAAAGTTTTTCAAAAACTTGTTAACGACAACTTTCATTTCCAAGATCTGACTCGACATCCAGTATAAATTATGCTATATCTCAAATAAAAACGTCTTTAAAATAAAGCGTTGAAAAACATGTCGTATTTTTAACACTTTTTAGCATTGTATTGTATTACTTTTAACCCTTTAATGCGCACTGTATCTTTTAAGGTACAACCAGAAAAAAATCTTTAAATCTTACATCTTTCCATTTTTACCGAATCGTACGAAATTAAATTTGTTGCATTTAAAATAAAGGGTGATTCTTTTGAGGTTAGGATTTTCATGCATTAGTATTTGACAGATCACGTGGGATTTCAGACATGGTGTCAAAGAGAAAGATGCTCAGTATGCTTTGACATTTCATCATGAATAGACTTACTAACGAGCAACGCTTGCAAATCATTGAATTTTATTACCAAAATCAGTGTTCGGTTCGAAATGTGTTTCGCGCTTTACGTCCGATTTATGGTCTACATAATCGACCAAGTGAGCAAACAATTAATGCGATTGTGACCAAGTTTCGCACTCAGTTTACTTTATTGGACATTAAACCAACCACACGAATGCGTACAGTGCGTACAGAAGAGAATATTGCGTCTGTTTCTGAGAGTGTTGCTGAAGACCGTGAAATGTCGATTCGTCGCCGTTCGCAGCAATTGGGTTTGTGTTATTCGACCACATGGAAGATTTTACGCAAAGATCTTGGTGTAAAACCGTATAAAATACAGCTCGTGCAAGAACTGAAGCCGAACGATCTGCCACAATGTCGAATTTTCAGTGAATGGGCCCTAGAAAAGTTGGCAGAAAATCCGCTTTTTTATCGACAAATTTTGTTCAGCGATGAGGCTCATTTCTGGTTGAATGGCTACGTAAATAAGCAAAATTGCCGCATTTGGAGTGAAGAGCAACCAGAAGCCGTTCAAGAACTGCCCATGCATCCCGAAAAATGCACTGTTTGGTGTGGTTTGTACGCTGGTGGAATCATTGGACCGTATTTTTTCAAAGATGCTGTTGGACGCAACGTTACGGTGAATGGCGATCGCTATCGTTCGATGCTAACAAACTTTTTGTTGCCAAAAATGGAAGAACTGAACTTGGTTGACATGTGGTTTCAACAAGATGGCGCTACATGCCACACAGCTCGCGATTCTATGGCCATTTTGAGGGAAAACTTCGGAGAACAATTCATCTCAAGAAATGGACCGGTAAGTTGGCCACCAAGATCATGCGATTTGACGCCTTTAGACTATTTTTTGTGGGGCTACGTCAAGTCTAAAGTCTACAGAAATAAGCCAGCAACTATTCCAGCTTTGGAAGACAACGTTTCCGAAGAAATTCGGGCTATTCCGGCCGAAATGCTCGAAAAAGTTGCCCAAAATTGGACTTTCCGAATGGACCACCTAAGACGCAGCCGCGGTCAACATTTAAATGAAATTATCTTCAAAAAGTAAATGTCATGGACCAATCTAACGTTTCAAATAAAGAACCGATGAGATTTTGCAAATTTTATGCGTTTTTTTTTTTTTTAAAGTTATCAAGCTCTTAACAAATCACCCTTTATAATAGCACAGTTTCAAAAAATAGGTTTTCACGGAAAATCTATAGTACTTTGGTGTAAACTGAAACCAAAATCGAAAAAAAAATTAAAATGAAATTTAGCCCGAAAATGCAACGACCTACCAAATGGTGAATAATTAATTATACCCTTCACCACTACTGTGGTACAGGGTATAATAAGTTTGTGCATTTGTATGTAACGCCAAGAAGGAAAAGTCTGAGACCCATCGTTTAGTATACCGATCGTCTTAGAATTAAATTCTGAGTCGATTTAGCGATGTCCGTCTGTCTGTCTGTTGGTGTATTTTTGTGTGCAAAGTACAGCTCGCAGTTTTAGTCCGATTGTCCTAAAATTTGGTATAGGGCCCTGTTTCGGCTCAAAGACGATCCATATTGATTTTGGAAAAAATCGGTTCAGATTTAGATATAGCTGGCATATATATTTTTCACCGATCTGGTTATAATTGGCGTGTATATCAACCGATCTTCTTCAAATTCCGTAAATCCGAAGATTTTATGAGTCTCGAAAAACTTGCAAAATATCAACCAAATCGGTTCAAATTTAGATATAGCTCCCATATATAGCTTTCGCCCGATTTACACTCATATGACCACAGAGGCCAATTTTTAACTCCGATTTAGTTGAAATTTTGCACAGGGAGTAGAATTAGCATTGTAGCTATGCGTGCCAAATTTGGTTGACATCGGTTCAGATTTAGATATAGCTCCCATATATATGTATTTCTGATTTCGACAAAAATGGTCAAAATACCAACATTTTCCTTGTTAAATCGCCACTGCTTAGTCGAAAAGTTGTAAAAATGACTCTAATTTTCCTAAACTTCTAATACATATATATCGAGCGATAAATCATAAATAAATTTTTGCGAAGTTTCCTTAAAATTGCTTCAGATTTAAATGTTTCCCATATTTATACCCTTCATCATTACTGTGGTACAGGGTATAATAAGTTTGTGCATTTGTATGTAACGCCAAGAAGGAAAAGTCTGAGACCCATCGTTTAGTATACCGATCGTCTTAGAATTAAATTCAGAGTCGATTTAGCGATGTCCGTCTGTCTGTCTGTCTGTCCGTCTGTCTGTCTGTCTGTTGGTGTATTTTTGTGTGCAAAGTACAGCTCGCAGTTTTAGTCCGATTGTCCTAAAATTTGATATAGGGTCCTGTTTCGGCTCAAAGACGATCCCTATTGATTTTGGAAAAAATCATTTCAGATTTAGATATAGCTGCCATATATATTTTTCACCGATCTGGTTATAATTGGCGCGTATATCAACCGATCTTCCTCAAATTCCGTACATCCGAACATTTTATGAGTCTCGAAAAACTTGCAAAATATCAGCCAAATCGGTTCAGATTTAGATATAGCTCCCATATATAGCTTTCCCCCGATTTACACTCATTTGCCCACAGAGGCCAATTTTTTGCTCCGATTTAGTTGAAATTTTGCACAGGTGAGTAGAATTAGCATTATAGCTATGCGTGTCAAATTTGGTTGAAATCGGTTCAGATTTAGATATAGCTCCCATATATAGCTTTCGCCCGATTTACACTCAAATGACCACAGAGGCCAATTGTTTGCTCCGATTTAGTTGAAACTTTGCACAGGGAGTAGAATTAGCATTGTAGCTATGTGTGCCAAATTTGGTTGAAATCGGTTCAGATTTAGATATAGCTCCCATATATAGCTTTCGCCCGATTTACACTCATATGACCACAGAGGCCAATTTTTAACTCCGATTTAGTTGAAATTTTGCACAGAGAGTAGAAATAGCATTGTTGGTATGCGTGCCAAATTTGGTTAAAATCGATTCAGATTTAGATATAGCTCCCATATATATGTTTTTCTGATTTCGACAAAAATGGTCAAAATACCATCATTTTCCTTGTTAAATCGCCACTGCTTAGTCGAAAAGTTGTAAAAATGACTCTAATTTTCCTAAACTTTTAATACATATATATCGAGCGATAAATCATAAATAAACTTTTGGAAGTTTCCTTAAAATTGCTTCAGATTTAAATGTATCCCATATTTATACCCTTCATCACACACAAAAAAAAAATTTTCTGATTCAATCACCAAATTAATTGATCCAATTAAGTTTGTAATTGAAATGTCTTCAATCACGAAAATGATAGTATCAATCACAGTTTTAATTGGGCATAGAAAAAATTCTTGAGCAAAAAATTAATTGATTTTTTCAGCAAATTTCAATTAATTTTTTAATTTATTTAATTAAAAATTTAATTGATGTTGATTGCAAAACTCAATTAATTTATTAGTTAAAAAAGGTAACTATTTTTAATTACTTTCTGAATTGACGTAGAGTTTTTATTTGGATTAACAAATGATTGTTTGAAATACATTTTTAATTAAAAATTAAAAAAAAATCAGCACTTTTGCTAACTGAATAAGTCTTCCGAATTTGATTAAAAAGTTAATTGTATCAATTAATTTTTTAATTAAAAATTTTAAAATTTTCAATCTTTGGCTTAATTAACTTTATGTTTCTATCATGATTAAAAAGTTAATTGTATAAATTAATTTATTAATTGAAAACATTTTCAACTTCAATTAACTTTTTAATTGGAAATATTTTGGTGATATTTTTTTCTGTGCACTACTGTGGTACATGGTATAATAAGTTTGTGCATTTGTATGTAACGCCAAGAAGGAAAAGTCTGAGACCCATCGTTTAGTATACCGATCGTCTTAGAATTAAATTCTGAGTCGATTTAGCGAGGTCCGTCTGTCTGTCTGTCCGTCTGTCTGTCTGTTGGTGTATTTTTGTGTGCAAAGTACAGCTCGCAGGTTTAGTCCGATTGTCCTAAAATTTGGTATAGGGTCCTGTTTCGGCTCAAAGACGATCCCTATTGATTTTGGAAAAAATCGGTTCAGATTTAGATATAGCTGCCATATATATTTTTCACCGATCTGGTCATAGTTGGCGTGTATATCAACCGATCTTCCTCAAATTCCGTACATGAGAATATTTTATGAAAAACTTGCAAAATATCAGCCAAATCGGTTCAGATTTAGATATCGCTCCCATATATAGCTTTCGCCCGATTTACACTCATTTGCCCACAGAGGCCAATTTTTTGCTCCGATTTAGTTGAAATTTTGCACAGGGAGTATAATTAGCATTGTAGCTGTGCGTGCCAAATTTGGTTGGAATCGGTTAAGATTTAGATATAGCTTCCATATATATGTTTTTCTGATTTCGACAAAAATGGTCAAAATACCAACATTTGCGAAGTTTCCTTAAAACTGCTTCAGATTTAAATGTTTCCCATATTTTTTACTAAAATTATGTTCCACCCTAGTGCATTAGCCAACTTAAATTTTGAGTCTATAGATTTTGTAAAAGTCTATCAAATTCTGTCCAAATCGAGTGATATTTAAATGTATGTATTTGGGACAAACCTTTATATATAGCCCGCAACACATTTGACGGATGTGATATCGTTTCGAAAATTTAGATCTACAGGGTATAATATAGTCGGCCCCGCCCGACTTTAGACTTTTCTTACTTGTTTTTTACTAAAATTATGTTCCACCCTAGTGCATTAGCCAACTTAAATTTTGAGTCTATAGATGTTGTAGAAGTCTATCAAATTCTGTCCAGATCGAGTGATATTTAAATGTATGTATTTGGGACAAACCTTTTTATATAGCCCCAAACGCATTTGACGGATGTGATATGGTATCGAAAAATTAGACCTACAAAGACTTTCCTTACTTGTTTTTCTTAATTTTTTCGCCCTTTATCACTATACAGAAACGTTCTGAATAAAACTGGCAAATATTTGATCCACGTCTACCGAGAAATAGATCAGCATATGTTTCCCATCCATTTGTCGTTGGAAATTTCCATTATATGCAGTGTTTTACACAGTAATATTTGGAAAATTTAAATTTATTGTGAAAACTGCGTAAAACAGCGGATTTTTATATACTACCTCAAAAAATCTTGTGAAGTGAAGATTATGTACATCTCTATAAAAGCATTTTATAATGTACATTAAAAGTAATGACTTGGAAGAACTTCCATTGTTTTTGCTGGGTCTTTATCTATCTGGGTATATATTAATGCCAACGTTTATTGAAAATGTTCACCTCGTTTTTGGTAATATAGTGAAATTTTAAGTTTCGGGTAGTCTCACGCTAACATTCGACTTGAAACTTAGCACAATTAGTTGATGTAGGTCAGCTGGTATTGAAAATGGGCCACATCGGAGCACTTTTAGGTATAGCCGTTCCCCTGGTGTACATAAAAAATTTTTACAAACAAATTGAATCTTCTAGGGCACTAAAGCCAACTTTACTCTATTTTAGTTATTAATGTCAAGAAAGTTTACTTGACATTAATAACATTTTTGTGTACATTAAAAAAAAATATACACAAATAAACAACAACAATTACTACAATAACTATTTGAATGTTAACCTGCATTGTTATCAGGGTAACATAAAAATAGTAAGCTACGAAGAGTCCGTCGTATCAGGAGAAAACACTACTAATGTTGGTGGTAGAATTTTTATTGTGTCCTTGAAACCAGTTTCAAATACTTATAGCAAAATTAGATTTTTTTTAACACACAGAGAAGGAATATGATCACCTCAACCATGTTCCAAGAGCAAAATGTTACTTTTCACGGAAAACATGTAGCATGTTTGTCGAAACCATGATCTTTTCTCGGAGATTATGTATCTGATTTCGGAAAGCATGTTATACTTGACGAGAAAAGAATATTTTTGCGACAAAAATGCTACATGGTCGCTGTGAAAAAGTAACATGGCGCTCTTGAAACATGTTTGAGGTGATTATATTCCTTCTCTTGGTGAATTTGGTAGATTTTTTGAATATTTTTATAGGTTATTTCTAACTCGTTTGGCAACCGTGGGCTAACTTTTTCTCTATTACCCTTTTGCAGAAGGCTACTGTTCTTTATTTCTATTTAGTCAAAGAGTTAACTTGCAACTCTTGTATCCCGAGTCAAAACTAATACACTACAAATCACAGTCTTTAGTTTATATCAATCGCAAACTCTTCGTTACAACATTTCAGCTTGAAATAACAATTTCCACTTTAAGCATAACTGAAATTCCTCTTAGCGCGAGTTTATCAGTATGGGAAATATCTTCCGTAATTCCATACAAAAATGAGGCTGTAATTTTGCTATTTAAAAATCAAATTTTTTGTTAATGTCATTGCTAAGTATAGGAGTATTAATAACACATTAAATAGCTTAATTACGTCTGAAGAAAACTAAAAATTTGTTCCATTTTTAAGCATATGATCCCAATATAATGCCAATCTAAAGATCCAGTCAAGACAAATTGTTGGGCACGCGCTCTTGTCGACATTTCAAAATAATCTGCAGCAACTGATAAAATCAATTTTATTTTCTGTTTCTCTTAATGGCTGTCTTTTGGAGGGGTTTATTGTACGCGGTATCCACTGAATGGTGCCATACAAATGTGTGGTACTGTGTGGTCGTCGCTACAGACCCACCATTACAGATTTGGAGTGAAGAATGAATGCTTCCATTGATGAACAAAAGAGCAGCAGCAGCAACAGCGTATAGATATGCAGAGTTTTGTTGCGTCACCTGCAATTGCACGTACGGCCTTCACGCGCAAAAAATAAGTACAATTGGTTGCAGAGTACAGCTATGGCCGATGGTTGCGAATAAATGAATGGCTATACTTCATCGTTGTTTTTGTCATCGTTATCGTTTTCATATTTGCCAATGTAAAGATCTACATGCATTATGATCATCACACTCATTGATGATGGTTTACTTTACACGATCACAGCAATGGGTTATACCATATTCATTATCACACACATATATCTAGCCATCGTATTAGGCCACAAATAACAATTTCCAAAAGTAGAAAATTTGGTCCACTAAGTCATCTAGACACTTAAGTGTTATGTGCGTCAATGAAACCGTCCACCATTTTTAAGGGATATTATTAAAACTAGCCTACACTCTACCACTCTAAACTGAAGAGCATTGATGACATATCATTATGGTACTTTGTAGATCGTTAATAATGATTTAAATATTTAAATATGAAATAGCAGAGACTGTACAGGACGGCTGATGTGTAATGTAACAAACGGTCGACAATGACATCGTACACTGTACGAAAGTAGCCCTACGGTATTTTAGTCCATTTCCTGCGAAACACTGCCTTGAGGTGATCGGCACTTTGATATTTTTCACTGGCAACCTTTTTCTACAACATGCCCTAAATTTTGTAACACCAAATATTTAAATTCCATTAAGTTCTGCAATCGAACAACGAAAACGAAGTCCTGGAATAAATCCTTTCACGCAAAAAAATAATTCTTTCCTCCCAAACGAAATTTTAGACAAACAAAGTTCGTTTCTCATTTGCTTTTCGTTGGAAGAAAAGTATATACTTTTTGTGATAAACGTTTATTCTTTTCCAGGATGTAAAAACAATTTCATAAAGACTAACTCAAAAAAAATTTTTTTCTGGCTAATTGCATTTTCCCTCACATCTTTCTCACTTCCACGAAGTTTTTTAGTTCTTAGCACCTTTTTCTGTAATACCAACAATGTAGAAGAAATTATACGATTTTATAAATTTTTAAAATTTTTTTACCTTTCGCCTGGACGGAGAATCGAACCGCGGACCATGCACTTTGTAAGCCAACACACTAACCACTGAGCTATGTACCTGTTATGGTCATCAATAGATAAATATCCATATAAGTTATATTTATATAGCATAGCTTGCGGCGCCCACGAACCGAATAAACAAAGTTTATTTAACAGAAACAAACATTTAGTTTGGCACCGTGGAGCAGTGGTTGATACGTCCGACTTGCATGCCAAGGGTCGTGGGTTCGATCCCCGCTTCGACCAAAGTTTTTTTTTTTTTTGTTTTTTTTTTTACATATATTCCAGATATGTTCGGAAGATTCCGAAAAAATGTTCAACATTACATTGTAGTATATTAAATTTTGAACTGTAAACTGTGTCTTATTAAAGACCTAAAGTGTTTGATATAAACGAAATGGACTGTGTTGTTGTTTCAAAAATAACTTTTTTTATTGAAAAAATAAAAATTTTGTAACAAACGAATTTTTTGGTGATAAAAGTTTAAAATTTTCGAAGCAATTCAAAAAACTCTAACAAAAGAAAAACGTTTTCGGTACACGTTTTCCAAACGTTTTTTTTTCTTTGCGTGTTGATATTCGCCACACAAAAAAAAGGAAAAATGAACTATTTCGTGCGAAAATTGAACTAAATTGTATTCCAAATCTTAAGATTCAATAAATTAACGAACATTTTCCGACATTTTTGGATTTTTAATTACCATTTACGAAATTCATTTTTCTCGAAAAAGAAACAAGTATATACAGAAGTAAGTTCGGCCGGGCCGAATATTAAATACCCAGCACCATGAATCAAATATTATGGTTTCCTTTGAAATTTCAGGGGGGTTTGATGACAGATCAAGCTGAGCAGTTCAACCAGTACATTTCCCGAAGATAAATTTAAAGATTTTACCTATGAAGCCTATTTTGGAAAATCTGGAAATTTTACATTGAGTTTCAAGCAATTTTCATGATCAGTGCGCCTTCTATACTCTCAAGAAGTGATATCGGCCTTACCAAATGGAACGATAAAAACTTAATCCGATACACGTTTTTGTGAGCCTAAAATGCCAGAATATTTACAATTTCAGGCATATCGGATAAAAACTACGGTTTCTAGAAACCCAAGGAGTTAAATCGGGAGATCTTTCTTATGCGGGCTATACTAAAACATGGACCGATAGGTTAGGTTAGGATAGGTGGCAGCCCGATTTATCAGGCTCACTTAGACTATTCAGACCATTGTGATTGGTGAACTTCTCTCTTATCACTGAGTTCTGCCCGATTCCATGTTAAGCTCAATGACAAGGGACCTCCTTTTTATAGCCGAGTCCGAAAGGCGTTCCACATTGCAGTGAAACCACTTAGAGAAATTTTGAAACCCTCAGAAATGTCACCAGTATTACTGGGGTGGGATAATCCACCGCTGAAAAACTTTTTGGTGTTCGGTCGAAGCAGGAATCGAACCCACGACCTTGTGTATGCAAGGCGGGCATGCTAACCCACGGTGGCCGATACTCACACAACTCTTTATCGTCCGAAAATACCTCTAGATTTCCAATTTCAGGCAAATTGGATAAAAACTACGGATACTAGAAGCCCTAGAAGTAGACTCGGGAGATTGCTCTATATGGCACACCTCTTTATGGTCCTAAAATACCTCTAGATTTCCAATTTCAGGTAAATTGGATAAAAACTACGGTTTCTATAAGCCCAAGACCCCAAATCGGGAGATCGATTTATATGGAGACCATACCAAAAAATCGACCGATACTCACCATTTTTGGCGCACCTCTTTATGGTCCTAAAATACCTCTAGATTTCCAATTTCAGGTAAATTGGATAAAAACTGCGGATTCTAGAAGCCCAAAAAATAAAATCGGGATATCGGTCTATATGGGGGCTATACCAAAACATGGGCAGATACTCACCATTTTTGGCACATCTCTTTATGGTCCCAATATACTTCTAGATTTCCAATTTCAGGCAAATTGGATAAAAACTAGGGTTTCCATGAGCCCAAGATGCCAAATCGGGAGATCGCTTTATATCTGCCTGCAGAAAAAAACGAGTTTGTGCAAAATTTTAGCACGATTGCTTCATTATTGAAGACTGTAGCGTGATTACAACAGACAAAGTTGGCTTACTCTTATCTTCTACAGTACTAACTATATGTGCAAAAAATCATCGAAATCAGTTCATATTTAGCTATAGATCCCATATAACATATATGTATCGCCCGATTTTGCAAAATTTGCCCCGAATAACCATATTTTTGACCATAGTGACCTCATTTATTAACCGTTAGCACAAGGTTCTTCTCTAACATTAACCAAATCTGCAAAATATCATCCAATTCGTTTCAGATTTAGATATATAGATATAGCAAAATTTCACCGTAAACGGTTCAGATTTTGATATAGCTCCTATATATATGTATCGCCCGATTCCCAGATTTGGCCATAAATCCCTTATTTATCAACCGATCTTACTCAAAGTTGGCCAAATCTAATTTTCCATAGTTTTTACTATATGTGCCAGAAATCATCGAAATCGGTTCAGATTTAGCTATAGCTCCCATATATATGCATTGCCCGATTTTCCAAAATTTTGTCATAATAGCCTTATTAACTTATCTTACTCAAATGTATCACAAAGTAACAATTTGTGGTATTAACCAAACCTACAAAATATCAGCCAAAACGGTTCAGATTTAGATATAGCTTCCATAGGTATATACGAGCGGTATGTTGCTTTAAATTTTGCACAAGAAGTACATTTTCCTATACTTCTAATACATATCTATCGACCGATAAATCATAAATACACATTTGCGAAGTTGCCTCATAATCGGATCAGATTTAATTGTTTCCTATATATTTTTTGCGAACATTGTGTTCCACCCCTAAGCATTTGCTGATTTAAATTTTAAGCCTATAGATTTTTATAGCCTTCACCACTACTGTGGTACAGGGTACAATAAGTTTGTGCATATGTATGTAACGCCAAGAAGGAAACGTGTGAGACCTATCGTTTAGTATACCGATCGTATTAGAATTAAATTCTAAGTCGATTTAGCGATATCCGTCTGTCTGTCTGTCTGTTCATGTATTTTTGTGCGCAAAGTACAGGTCGCAGTTTAAGTCCGATCGTCCTCAAATTTGGCATAGGGTCGTTTTTTGGGACAAAGACAATCGCTATTGATTTTGGAAGAAATCGGTTCAGATTTAGATATAGCTGCCATATATATTTATCCCCGATCTGGTCATAATTGGCGTATTTATAAACCGATGTTCTTCAAATTCAGTACATCCGAATATTTTATGAGTCTCGAAAAACTTGCAAAATATCAGCCAAATCGGTTCAGATTTAGATATAGCTCCCATATATATCTTTCGTCCGATTTAGACTTATATGACCACAGAGGCCAAAGTTTACCACCGATTTTCGTGAAATTTTGCATAGAGAGTAGAATTGACATTCTACCAATGCTTGGTAAATTTGATTGAAATCGGTTCAGATTTAGATATAGCTCCCATATATATCTTTCGTCCGATTTAGACTTATATGACCACAGAGGCCAAAGTTTACCACCGATTTTCGTGAAATTTTGCATAAAGAGTAGAATTGATATTCCACCTATGCTTGGTAAATTTGATTGAAATCGATTCAGATTTAGTTATAGCTCCCATATATATCTTTCGTCCGATTTGCACTTATATAGCCTCGAAAGCCAGAGTTTTGCCGTGATTTAGTTCAAATTTTGCACAAGGAGTACGTTTAATAGTATCGGTAAGTGTACCAAATTTGGTTGAAATCGGTTCAGATTTAGATATAGCTCCCATATATATCTTTCGTCCGATTTGAACTTATATGGCCTCAAAAGCCAGAGTTTTGCGGTGGTTTGGTTCAAATTTTGCACAAGGAGTACGTTTAATAGCATCGGTAAGTGTACCAAATTTGGTTGAAATCGGTTCAGATTTAGATATAGCTCTCATATATATCTTTCGCCCGATTTGGCTTATATCGCCTCAAAAGCCATGGCTTGCTTCAACTTTTGCACAAGGAGTACGTTTAACAGTATCGGTAAGTGTGCCAAATTTGGTTGAAATCGATTCAGATTTAGATATAGCTCCCATATACATCTTTCGCCTGATTTACATTCAAATGACCACGGGGGCCAGAGCTATACTCCCATTTACGTGAAATTTTGCAGATATAGCTGAATTATTATTCTAACTATGCATGTCAAATTTAGTCGAAATCGGTTCAGATTATATATAGCTCCCATATAAAGGGTGATTTGTTAAGAGCTTGATAACTTTTTTTTTAAAAAAAACGCATAAAATTTGCAAAATCTCATCGGTTCTTTATTTGAAACGTTAGATTGGTCCATGACATTTACTTTTTGAAGATAATTTCATTTAAATGTTGACCGCGGCTGCGTCTTAGGTGGTCCATTCGGAAAGTCCAATTTTGGGCAACTTTTTCGAGCATTTCGGCCGGAATAGCCCGAATTTCTTCGGAAATGTTGTCTTCCAAAGCTGGAATAGTTGCTGGCTTATTTCTGTAGACTTTAGACTTGACGTAGCCCCACAAAAAATAGTCTAAAGGCGTCAAATCGCATGATCTTGGTGGCCAACTTACCGGTCCATTTCTTGAGATGAATTGTTCTCCGAAGTTTTCCCTCAAAATGGCCATAGAATCGCGAGCTGTGTGGCATGTAGCGCCATCTTGTTGAAACCACATGTCAACCAAGTTCAGTTCTTCCATTTTTGGCAACAAAAAGTTTGTTAGCATCGAACGATAGCGATCGCCATTCACCGTAACGTTGCGTCCAACAGCATCTTTGAAAAAATACGGTCCAATGATTCCACCAGCGTACAAACCACACCAAACAGTGCATTTTTCGGGATGCATGGGCAGTTCTTGAACGGCTTCTGGTTGCTCTTCACTCCAAATGCGGCAATTTTGCTTATTTACGTAGCCATTCAACCAGAAATGAGCCTCATCGCTGAACAAAATTTGTCGATAAAAAAGCGGATTTTCTGCCAACTTTTCTAGGGCCCATTCACTGAAAATTCGACGTTGTGGCTCGTTAGTAAGTCTATTCATGATGAAATGTCAAAGCATACTGAGCATCTTTCTCTTTGACACCATGTCTGAAATCCCACGTGATCTGTCAAATACTAATGCATGAAAATCCTAACCTCAAAAGAATCACCCTTTATATGGACACCAGAGTTGGCAAAATATGGTAGACTATTTTATATTTTAGACCTATTTTCAATGGGATTTTCCTCCAATTGACTGCATAGTTTCCACGGAGAATATATTTAATATGATATTTAAGTGTGTCAAGTTTGATCTAATTTGATTCAGAATTAGATAAAGCCTCCATATATTCGTTCTTCCGGTTTATACAAATATGGCCAAATTCCCACACTTTACACAAAATTCTGTGATGATTTCCCCATATCTTAGTCATATCCTATACACTGTAATGCCAGACTTTCCACAGAACGGTTGAGTTTTAAATAAGGCTCCAAGTCGCCCGACTTGACCAAATAATATATCACAACCCACACTTGACCACATATCTTGGCAATATCTAACCAATATCCTTGTAAAATCGTCACTGCTGAGTAGCAAAAATTGTAAATGTTACTCAAATTGTCCTATATCTTGAATACATAAGTATCGCCATAGTATCATAAATGCTCTTTTGTACAATTGCATTAAAATTTCTCTCGCTTCATATTTCCCATATTTTTTATTAACATTGTGTTCCATTCTAGGGCGTTAACCGATTTCAATTTTAATTATAGAGATTTTGTAGAAGTGCAAAAAATTGTCTTCATTATGAGTATTTGTATCTGGAAATGCAGACCTTTATATAGCCCTCCCAGCAAATTTGAAGTAGTTGAGATGGTAACACAAATGTTGGTCTACATGGTGGTGAAGGGTATAATATAGTCGGCCCCGCCCGACTTTAGACTTTACTTACTTGTTGAAATATACAAACAAAATTTTTTTATACCCACCACCATAGGATGGGGGGTATATTAACTTTGTCATTCCGTTTGTAACACATCGAAATATTGCTCTAAGACCCCATAAAGTATATATATTCTGGGTCGTGGTGAAATTCTGAGTCGATCTGAGCATGTCCGTCCGTCCGTCCGTCCGTCCGTCCGTCCGTCCGTCCGTCCGTCCGTCCGTCCGTCCGTCCGTCCGTCCGTCTGTTGAAATCACGCTAACTTCCGAACGAAACAAGCTATCGACTTGAAACTTGGCACAAGTAGTTGTTATTGATGTAGGTCGGATGGTATTGCAAATGGGCCATATCGGTCCACTTTTACGTATAGCCCCCATATAAACGGACCCCAAAATTTGGCTTGCGAGGCCTCTAAGAGAAGCAAATTACATCCGATCCGGCTGAAATTTGGTACATGGTGTTAGTATATGGTCTCTAATAACCATGCAAAAATTGGTCCACATCGGTCCATAGTTATATATAGCCCCCATATAAACCGATCCCCCGATTTGGCTTGCGAGGCCCCTAAGAGAAGCAAATTTCATCCGATCCGGCTGAAATTTGGTACATGGTGTTAGTATATGGTCTCTAATAACCATGCAAAAATTGGTCCACATCGGTCCATAGTTATATATAGCCCCCATATAAACCGATCCCCCGATTTGGCTTGCGAGGCCCCTAAGAGAAGCAAATTTCATCCGATCCGGCTGAAATTTGGTATGTGATGTTAGTATATGGGCTCTAACAACCATGCAAAAATTGGTCCACATCGGTTCATAATTATATATAGCCCCCATATAAACCGATCACCAGATTTGACCTCCGGAACCTCTTGGAAGACCAAAATTCATCTGATTCAGTTGAAATTTGGTACGTGGTGTTAATATATGGCCTCAAACTCCCATGCAAAAATTGGTCGATATCGGTCCATAATTATATATAGGCCCCATATAAACCGATCCCCAGATTTGACCTCCAGAGCCCCTTGGAAGTGCAAAATTCTTCCCATTCGGTTGAAATTTGGTACGTGATGTTAGTATATGGTATCCAACAACCATGCAGGAATAAGAAGTTTTAAGATACCACAACCCAAGTAATTCGATTGTGGATGACAGTCTTTCGTAGAAGTTTCTACGCAATCCATGGTGGTGGGTACATAAGATTCGGCCTGGCCGAACTTGCGGCAGTATATACTTGTTTTTTCTGATTCAATCACGAAATTGGTTGATCCAATTAATTTTTTAATTGAAATGTCTTCAATAACAGAAATGATAGTATCAATTAAAAAATTAATTGATCCAATTAAAAAATTAATTTATACTATTAATTTTTGTGATTGATTTCTGTTTCAATTAAAAAAATTTGTTGAATCAATTCAATTTTTAATTGAACATTTTTTAAGACTTTAATTGAAAAAATTGCTGTGCCCTTTTTTCTGTGTATGTATATGAGAACATAAGCCTTTATATATAACATCCAACACATTGGTATGATCTCGAAAATGTGGATCTACAAAGTAATGAAGGGTATAATATAGTCGGCCCGCCCAACTATGGCCTTTCCTTACTTGTTAATAATGGACTCAATATTAGTGTCATACTAAGTCTGTAGGTACAGAATTAACTATAGCTCCTAATATCAGACACTTCTGTTCAGATTTTTATAAAACTCTCATAAACATGTATCCCCTAATTTTCTTAGATATGGAAATACGGTTTATCTCCCAAACCTATACCACAAGCAATGTTTACTAATTAGGGGCTTTTTAGGACTATAAATAACAGGTTGGTTGATAAGTCCCCTGTCTGACACATAGATGGCGTCGCTAGTATTAAATGCATATTATTTTTATATAGCACCAACCTTCAAATGATACGTGTCAAAATTTGACGTCTGTAAGTCAATTAGTTTGTGAGATAGAGCGTCTTTTATGAAGCAACTTCTGTTATTGTGAAAAAAATGGAAAAAAAGGAATTTCGTGTTTTGATAAAATACTGTTTTCTGAAGGGAAAAAATACGGTGGAAGCAAAAACTTGGCTTGATGATGAGTTTCCGGACTCTGCCCCAGGGAAATCAACAATAATTGATTGCTATGCAAAATTCAAGCGTGGTGAAATGAGCACGGAGTACAGTGAACGCAGTGGACGCCCGAAAGAGGTGGTTACCGACGAAAACATTAAAAAATCCACAAAATGATTTTGAATGACCGTAAAATGAAGTTGATCGAGAAAGCAGAGGCGTTAAAGATATCAAAGGAACGTGTTGGTCATACCATTCATCAATATTTGGATATGCAGAAGCTCTGTGCAAAATGTGTGCCGCTCGAGCTCACATTTGACCAAAAACAACAATGTGTTGATGATTCTGAGCGGTGTTTGCAGCTGTTAACTCGTAATACACCCGAGTTTTTCCGCGATATGTGACAATGGATGAAACATGGCTCCATCACTACCCTCCTGAGTCCAATCGACTGTCGGTTGAGTGGACAGCGACCGGTGAACCGTCTCCGAAGCGTGGAAAAACTAAAAAGTCCGTTGGCAAAGTAATGGCCTCTGTTTTTTGGGATGCGCATGGAATAATTTTTATCGATTAAGAAGGGAAAAACAATCAACAGTGACTATTATATGGCGTTATTGAAGCGTTTGAAGGTCGAAATCGCGGCAAACCGGCCCCATATGAAGAAGAAAAAAGTGTTGTTCCACCAAGACAACGCACCGTGCCACAAGTCATTGAGAACGATGGCAAAAATTCATGAATTGGGCTTCGAATTGCTTCCCCACCCACCGTATTCTCCAGAGCTGGCCCCCAGCGACTTTTTCTTGTTTTCAGACCTCAAAATGATGCTCGCAGGGAAAAAATTTGGCTGCAATGAAGAGGTGATCGCCGAAACTGAGGCCTATTTTGAGGCAAAACCGAACGAGTACTACCAACATGGTATCAAAAAATTTGAAGGTCGTTATAATCGCTGTATCGCTCTTGAAGGGAACTATGTTGAATAATAAAAACGAATTTTGACAGAAAAAAATGTGTTTTTCTTTGTTAGACCGGGGACTTATCAGCCAACCTGTTATAAGTGCCGAATATGGTGTGTATCGGTTCAATTTTTGGTATAGCCCCTATATAGACCGATCTCCCGATTTGACTTCTTGGGATTCTAGAAATCGTAATTTTTAGACGAATTGCTTAAAAACTCAAACTCTAGATGTATTTTAAGTCTTCAAATAGGTGTGCCGAAAGTGTTGTGTAGCGGTCCATGGTATGGCCCCCATATAAACCCATCTTCCAATTTGACTTCTGAAAAATACAATTTTTATCGATTTGCTTGAAATTGGAAATCTAGAGGAATTATGGGTCCATAAATAAGTGTGCCAAATACGTTGTGTGTCGGTCCATGATTTGCTGTCCAAATTAGAGCTGTCTCCGGATTTGACTTCTCCACCATAGGATGGGGGTATATTAACTTTGTCATTCCATTTGTAACACATCGATATATTGCTCTAAGACCCCATAAAGTATATATATTCTGGGTCGTGGTGAAATTCTGAGTCGATCTAAGCATGTCCGTCCGTCCGTCTGTGGAAATCACGCTAACTTCCGAACGAAACAAGCTATCGACTTGAAACTTGGCACAAGTAGTTGTTATTGATGTAAGTCGGATGGTATTGCAAATGGGCCATATCGGTCCACTTTTACGTATAGCCCCCATATAAACGGACCCACAAATTTGGCTTGCGAGGCCTCTAAGAGAAGCAAATTTCATCCGATCCGGCTGAAATTTGGTACATGGTGTTAGTATATGGTCTCTAACAACCATGAAAAAATTGGTCCACATCGGTCCATAATTATATATAGCCCCCATATAAACGGACCCCCAAATTTGGCTTGCGAGGCCTCTAAGAGAAGCAAATTTCATCCGATCCAGCTGAAATTTGGTACATGGTGTTAGTATATGGTCTCTAATAACCATGCAAAAATTGGTCCACATCAGTCCATAATTATATATAGTCTCCATATAAACCGATCATCCGATCCGGCTGAAATTTGGTACATGGTGTCAGCATATGATCTCTAACAACCATGCAAAAATTCGTCCACATCGATCCATAATTATATATAGCCCCCATATAAACCGATCCCCAGATTTGGCTTGTGGAGCCTCTAAGAGAAGCATATTTCATCCGATCCGGCTGAAATTTGGTACATGGTGTTGGTATATGGTCTCTAACAATCATGCAAAAATTTGTCCACATCGGTCCATAATTATATAGCCCCCATATAAACCGATCACCAGATTTGACCTCCGGAGCCTCTTGGAAGACCAAAATTCATCTGATTCAGTTGAAATTTGGTACGTGGTGTTAATATATGGCCTCAAACTCCCATGCAAAAATTGGTCGAAATCGGTCCATAATTATATATAGCCCCTATATAGACCTATCCCCACATTTGACCTCCGGAGCCCCTTGGAAGAGCAAAATTTGTCCGATTCGGTTGAAATTTGGTACGTGATGTTAGTATATGGTATCCAACAAACATGCCAAAAGTGGTCCATATCAGTCCATAATCATATATAGCCCCCATATAAACCGATCCCGAGATTTGGTTTTGGAGCCTCTTGGAGGAGCAAATTTCATCCGAGTCAGTTGAAATTTGATACATTGTGCTAGTATATGGCCGTTAATAACCATGCCTAACTAGGTCCATATCGGTCTATAGTTATATATAGCCCTCAGATAAATCGATCCCCAATCACACAAAAATTGGTCCATATCAAGTTCATAATTGTATATAGCCCCAATAGAAGCGACCCCCATATTTCAATTCTGGCTCTGTACGTACCGAGCAAAAGTCCATATCGATTCGTAATTATTTGTACGCTTACCTACACGCTCACAAAAAATCGCTTCTGTAACATATACTCCCAAACATAGTTTGCTTCAAGCATATACATTTTTGGGTGTTGCCCAAACATTTATATGTTTGATCTCTTCCAATATATAATATGTTTGAAAGCATATTGGTCTAAACAATATATGTTTGGGTAGTCTAAGTTCCAAACATTTTGTATTTTTGCATCCAAATTCAATAATGTTGTCTTCCAAAAAACAATATGTTATTATGTGAACATATAATATGTTTGGAAGCATTTTGCACCCAAAAATATTATATGCTTAAAAAAAATTCTCCCAAACAATATTGTGCTCAAAATTTTTATACCCTCCATCATAGGATGGGGGTATATTAACTTTGTCATTCCGTTTGTAACACATCGAAATATTGCTCTAAGACCCCATAAAGTATATATATTCTGGGTCGTGGTGAAATTCTGAGTCGATCTAAGCATGTCCGTCCGTCCGTCCGTCCGTCCGTCCGTCTGTTGAAATCACGCTAACTTCCGAACGAAACAAGCTATCGACTTGAAACTTGGCACAAGTAGTTGTTATCGATGTAGGTCGGATGGTATTGAAAATGGGCCATATCGGTCCACTTTTACGTATAGCCCCCATATAAAGGGACCCTCAGATTTGGCTTGTGGAGCCTCTAACAGAAGCATATTTCATCCGATCCGGCTGAAATTTGGTATATGGTGTTGGTATATGGTCTCTAACAACCATGCAAAAATTGGTCCACATCGGTCCATAATTATATATAGCCCCCATATAAACCGATCCCCAGATTTGGCTTGTGGAGCCTCTAAGAGAAGCATATTTCATCCGATCCGGCTGAAATTTGGTACATGGTGTTGGTATATGGTCTCTAACAATCATGCAAAAATTGGTCCACATCGGTCCATAATTATATATAGCCCCCATATAAACCGATCCCCAGATTTGGGTTGCGGAGCCTCAAAGAGAAGAAAATTTCATCCGATCCGCCTGAAATTTGGTACATGATATTGGTATATGGTCTCTAACAACCATGCAAAAATTGGTCCACATCGGTTCATAATTATATATAGCCCCCATATAAACCGATCCCCAGATTTGGCTTGCGAAGTCTCCAAGAGAAGCAAATTTCATCCAATCCGGTTGTAATTTGGAACATGGTGTTAGTATATGATCTTTAACAACCGTGCCAGAATTGGTCCATATCGGTCCATAATTATATATAGCCCCCATATAAAACATTCTCCAGATTTGACCTCCGGAGCCTCTTGGCGGAGCAAAATTCATCCGATCCGGTTCAAATTAGGAACGTTGTATTAGTATATGGTCGCTAACAACCATACCAAAATTGGTCCAATCGCACAAAAATTGGTCCATATCGGTTCATAATCATGGTTGCCACTAGAGCCAAAAATAATCTACCAAAATTTTATTTCTATAGAAAATTTTGTGAAAATTTTATTTCTATTTATTTCTGTAGAAATTTTTGTCAAAATTTTCTTTCTATAGAAAATTTTGTCAAAATTTTTATTTCTATAGAAAATGTTGTGAAAATTTTATTTCTATAGAAAATTTTGTTAAAATTTTATTTCTGTAGAAAATTTTGTCAAAACTTTGTGTCTACTTTGTCAAACTGAATTATATACGTATTGGATCGACCTTTTTTGATTTAATATATACCACGTATGGACTTACATACAATTTAGAAGATGGTGTTAGGACGTTTTAAGATACCTTGCCATCGGTAAGCGTTACCGCAACTTAAGTAATTCGATTCTGGATGGCAGTGTTTAGAAGAAGTTTCTACGCAATCCATGATGGAGGGTACATAAGCTTCGGCCTGGCCGAACTTACGGCCGTATATACTTGTTTTTATTTATTTATATATCTACAATCATAATGAATTATGAAAATAAACAGGTAATATAGGTGCTAACAACATATGTTTTCGACCTGAATGCTCAAAATTTTGTTTCTGCCCAATTATATATTCCCCACATCTTTCTCACTTCCACGAGATTTTTAGTTCTTAGCACCTTTTTCTGTAATACAAACATTGTAGAAGAAATTATTCAATTGTATGATTTTTTTTATACCCACCACCATAGAATGTTGACGGGGGTATAATAAGTTTGTCATTCCGTTTGTAACACATCGAAATATCGATTTCCGACTATATAAAGTATATATATTCTTGATCAGGGAGAAAATCTAAGACGATATAACGATGTCCGTCTGTCCGTCTGTCTGTCTCTCTGTCTGTCTGTCTTTTTGTCTGTTGTAATCACGCTACAGTCTTCAATAATGAAGCAATCGTGCTGAAATTTTGCACAAACTCGTCTTTTGTCTGCAGGCAGGTCAAGTTCGAAGATGGGCTATATCGGTCCAGGTTTTGATATAGCCCCCATATAAATCGACCTCCCGATTTGGGGTCTTGACCTTATAGAAATCGTAGTTTTTATCCAATTTGCCTGAAATTTGAAATCTAGAGGTATTTTATGACCATAAAGAGGTGTGCCAAAAATTGTGAGTATCGGTCCATGTTTTGGTATAGCCCCAATATAGACCGATCTCCCAATTTTACTTCTTGGGCTTATAGAAACCGCAGTTTTTATTCAATTTACCTGAAATTGGAAATCTAGAGGTAGTGGAGGACCACAAATACGTGTGCCAAAAATTGTGAGTATCGGTCTATATTTTGGTATAGCCCCCATATAGACCGATCTTCCGATTTTACTTCTTGGGCTTATAGAAACCGCAGTTTTTATCCAATTTAGCTGAAATTGGAAATCGTGAGGTACCTTAGAACCGTAAAGAGGTGTGCCAAAAATGGTGAGCATCGGTCCATGTTTTGTTATGGTCCCCATATAAATCGACCTCCCGATTTGGGGTCTTGGGCTTATAGCAATCGTATTTTGTATCCAATTTACCTGAAATATTAAATCTAGAGGTATTTTATGACCATAAAGAGGTGTGCCGAAAATGGTCCGTATCGTTCCATGTTTTGGTATAGCCTCCATATAGACCGATCTCCCGATTTTACATCTTGGGTTTATAGAATCCGTAGTTTATATACAATTTGTCTGAAATTAGAAATTTATATGTATTTTGGGACCATAAAGAGGTGTGCCACAAATGGTGAGTATCGGTCCATGTTTTGGTATAGCCCCTATATAGACCGATATCCCGATTTTACTTCTTGGGCTCATAGAATCCGAAGTTTTTATCCAATTTGCTGAAATTGGAAATCTAGAGGTATTTTCGGGCCATAAAGTGGTGTGCCGAAAACGGTGAGTATCGGTCCATATTTTAGTATAGCCCCCATAAGAACGATCTCCCGATTTAACTCCTTGGGTTTCTAGAAACCGTAGTTTTTATCCCATTTGATGAAATTGTAAATATTGTCGTATTTTAGGCTCACAATGGTGGTGGGTATTTAAGATTCGGCCCGGCCGAACTTTCTGCTGTATATACTTGTTTATTTTAATTTTACCTTTTGCCGGACGGGGATTCGAACAGCGGACCACACAGTTTGTAAGGATCAAAGAAGTAGCTGATCAATTGCCCAAGGAAAAATAAAATGTTAATTTTGTAATAACAAGCAACAAGCAACAACTTAATTCAATATGGCTCCCTGTTAAATAGCGCTCCAAACTACTAAACACATATATGTTTATAGGCTATTTCTAAATTAATATATGTTTGCATCCAAGCATATTATATTTACAAACATTTTATGTCCCAAACATAATATGTTCTAACATATTAACATATATGTCCCAAACATGTTATGCTAGTTTATGAACATTATATGCTTGCACTCAAAAATATTGTGTTTAAAAATTTGTGTTCCAAAAATATAATGTTTATAGCCAAACATATGAAAAACAGTCTTTTTCATCCGTGTATACATACCTTTTTTGTCTAGTATATACCACGTATGGACTAACTCACAATTTAGTCTTTCGTAGAAGTTTCTACGCAATCCATGGTGGAGGGTACATAAGCTTCGGCCTGGCCGAACGTACGGCCGTATATACTTGTTTCAAAGTTATAATTCTCATTCGAGTAATGATCTATAGAATTATGTGAGAAATTTAAGACTCCTCTAAAACTTCATATGTAGAAACTGTGAATTTAAATTCGAGAAGCGTACTGGATCAGCCGATAGGCTTGGGAGAGTATCTGTCATCAAACACCCCAGAAATACTATATATTTTCAAGTATTCCGCTGCGGTGAAGAATAGTTGGAGAGGAATATTTTGAAAAATCTACAATTTTTGGTAGAATTCTACCAACTGTGGCAACCATGAATACCATACGACCTAGATCAATAACAACTAGTTGTGATAAGATTAAAGTCGATAGCTTATTACATTGGAGAGAAGTTCACCAATGTGGTATCACAATGGACTGAATAGTCTAAGTGAGCCTGATACATCGGGCTGCCATCTAACCTATGTTAACCTAACCTACGTTGGAATGTTAGCGTGATTTCAACAGACAGCAGGACGGATGGACAGGCATCGCTGGATTTACTCACAATATCACCACGATCCAGAATATACATATATACTTTATAGAATCGGAAACCAATATTTGGATGTGTTACAAAAGGAATGACAAAGTTAGTATGCTATGGTGGAGGGTATAAAAAACAATTGATACCTTTGAAGTTGTTATTCGTTTATAAAATAAAATTAATTGTTGATAACAATGTTGCATTTGTTCAATCAAAATCCTTGGTTTCGGCTTAAAATACTGTGAAATCGATTGATAATTTGTTATTTATGCTTTTGATATTTATAATTCATTATTTAGAATTGGTGGTTTCTCAATATCAATAGATTTGAGATTATTGTCAAACATCTCCATCGACGACAGTGGACATATTCCAAATGTAGACCGACAATGGCACGATGCATTCTGCCCCGTTTTACACACGTATCTACGTATATCCATTGACTGCTACCGACTGTAATAAAGTATGTTTGTTCGTATGGTTGTGGGAGTACGTGCTTTAATCGGACAACGAATTGTAATCGTAGCAAATCTATTGAGGGCCATTGACCAGAGGTTTGTTTTGAAGAATCACAGGTGGTGTAGTGGTATATGCCGTTGGCCAAGTTGCGTTGATGAGGATGATAATCGTTTTTTATTCAGACGAAAATGCCAATTACCAATTTCGGTGGTAAATTAAACGAAAAACATTTGAAACAATCACGATAACCTCTCTGAGGGCGTTTGTTCAATGCGCGGGGACGCTTGACACAGTTGGGGGATATCCCATACTCAATGAAATCATAACATACATCAACACCAAACAAAAGACAACCGTTCATTAAGACTGACAGAAACCGACAGCCAAATGACTACGCGCTATTTTTGGCTCCCAAATGGTTTGTGGTAGGTTAGTATCGCTGTAAAGCTCAATGCCGTCAGATTGGTTGATGAAGGCACCACCAACCACAATGTCGTCAGCATCTGTGCTCTCCTATACCCGCATTCTTCACAAATGATCATTAACATAGCATTCCAAAATCATCTGAGCATTACCTGTTTATAACACATATATTAAAAAAAAGTTTACTCAATTTTCATTATGTGTATAAGTGGACAGTCATCATATATAATCCTATAAACACTAAATTAAATTTTCGTCCGAATTTAATTGTTGAATAAAGCTTCCGTTAGCCACGTCTTCCCACAACGAAGTTTTTTTTCTTGGAAACAATACCTTATCGGCATAAAGGATCTTTGTTTGTTTGAAAATTCATCTTGGAGAAATAAGAACTAAATAGGACAGGATGTATTGTCATTCCCAGTTTTATACACCCTGCGCCCTGTTATTTAAGAAATCTTCACACAGACAATGTCACCCAACCTCACTATTTGTATAATACTGAAAAAAAAAACTTATCCACACTTAAAACAATATCGATCTAACATGGAGGATAAAGTTCCAGGACACGCAATTTACGCAACTTTATGGACGAATTTATTGAAAAACAAGTATACATACGGGCACGAATTTTTTCATATGTTTCGATGTAAAAATCATATGTTTTTAGCACATTATTTTTACGTGCACACAAAAAAATAATACATTTATTTTATGAATAGTGTTCACAAAAATTTTCCAAACACGGGATTTATAAATTATATGAAAACAATTCATAAAATAAAACAAGTAAGGAAAGTCTAAAGTCGGGCGGGCCGACTATATTATACCCTGCACCACTTTGTAGATCTAAATTTTCGATACCATATCACAGCCGTCAAATGTGTTGGGGCTATATATAAAGGTTTGTCCCAAATACATACATTTAAATATCACTCGATTTGGACAGAATTTGATAGACTTCTACAAAATCTATAGACTCAAAATTTAAGTCGGCTAATGCACTAGGGTGGAACACAATGTTAGTAAAAAAATATGGGAAACATTTAAATCTGGAGCAATTTTAAGAAAACTTCGCAAAAGTTTATTTATGATATATATGTATTAGAAGTTTAGGAAAATTAGAGTCTTTTTTACAACTTTTCGACTAAACAGTGGCGATTTTACAAGGAAAATGTTGGTATTTTGACCATTTTTGTCGAAATCAGAAAAATATATATATGGGAGCTATATCTAAATCTGAACCGATTTCAACCAAATTTGGCACGCATAGCTACAATGTTAATTCTACTCCCTGTGTAAAATTTCAACTAAATCGGAGTTAAAAATTGGCCTCTACGGTCATATGAGTGTAAATCTGGCGAAAGCTATATATGGGAGATATATCTAAATCTGAACCGATTTCAACCAAATTTGGCACGCATAGCTACAATGCTAATTCTACTCCCTGTGCAAAATTTCAACTAAATCGGAGCAAAAAATTGGCCTCTGTGGTCATATGAGTGTAAATCGGGCGAAAGCTATATATGGGAGCTATATCTAAATCTGAACCGATTTCAACCAAATTTGGCACGTATAGCTACAATGCTAATTATACTCCCTGTGCAAAATTTCAACTAAATCGGAGTTAAAAATTGGCCTCTGTGGTCATTTGAGTGTAAATCGGGCGAAAGCTATATATGGGAGCTATATCTAAATCTGAACCGATTTCAACCAAATTTGACACGCATAGTAACAATGCTAATTCTACTCCCTGTGCAAAATTTCAACTAAATCGGAGCAAAAAATTGGCCTCTGTGGGCAAATGAGTGTAAATCGGCCGAAAGCTATATATGGGAGCTATATCTAAATCTGAACCGATTTGGCTGATATTTTGCAAGTTTTTCGAGACTCATAAAATAATCGGATGTACGGAATTTGAGGAAGATCGGTTGATATACACGCCAATTATGACCAGATCAGTGAAAAATATATATGGCAGCTATATCTAAATCTGAACCGATTTTTTCCAAAATCAATAGGGATCGTCTTTGAGCCGAAACACGACCCTATACCAAATTTTAGGACAATCGGACTAAAACTGCGAGCTGTACTTTGCACACAAAAATACATAAACAGACAGAGAGACGGACAGACAGACAGACAGACAGACAGACGGACATCGCTAAATCGACTCAGAATTTAATTCAAAGACGATCGGTATAATAAACGATGGGTCTCAGACTTTTCCTTCTTGGCGTTACATACAAATGCACAAACTTATTATACCCTGTACCACAGTAGTGGTGAAGGGTATAAATATGGGAAACATTTAAATCTGGAGCAATTTTAAGAAAACTTCGCAAAAGTTTATTTATGATTTATCGCTCGATATATATGCATTAGAAGTTTAGGAAAATTAGAGTAATTTTTACAACTTTTCGACTAAGCAGTGGCGATTTTACAAGGAAAATGTTGGTATTTTGACCATTTTTGTCGAAATCAGAAAAACATATATAAGGGAGCTATATCTAAATCTGAACCGATTTCAACCAAATTTGGCACGCATAGCTACAATGTTAATTCTACTCCCTGTGTAAAATTTCAACTAAATCGGAGTTAAAAATTGGCCTCTACGGTCATATGAGTGTAAATCGGGCGAAAGCTATATATGGGAGATATATCTAAATCTGAACCGATTTCAACCAAATTTGGCACGCATAGCTACAATGCTAATTCTACTCCCTGTGCAAAATTTCAACTAAATCGGAGCAAAAAATTGGCCTTTGTGGTCATATGAGTGTAAATCGGGCGAAAGCTATATATGGGAGCTATATCTAAATCTGAAACGATTTCAACCAAATTTGGCACGCATATCTACAATGCTAATTACACTCCCTGTGCAAAATTTCAACTAAATCGGAGCAAAAAATTGGCCTCTGTGGTCATTTGAGTGTAAATCGGGCGAAAGCTATATATGGGAGCTATATCTAAATCTGAACCGATTTCAACCAAATTTGACACGCATAGCTACAATGCTAATTCTACTCCCTGTGCAAAATTTCAACTAAATCGGAGCAAAAAATTGGCCTCTGTGGGCAAATGAATGTAAATCGGGCGAAAGCTATATATGGGAGCTGTATCTAAATCTGAACCGATTTGGCTGATATTTTGCAAGTTTTTCGAGACTCATAAAATATTCGGATGTACGGAATTTGAGGAAGATCGGTTGATATACACGCCAATTATGACCAGATCGGTGAAAAATATATATGGCAGCTATATCTAAATCTGAACCGATTTTTTCCAAAATCAATAGGGATCGTCTTTGAGCCGAAATACGACCCTATACCAAATTTTAGGACAATCGGACTAAAACTGCGAGCTGTACTTTGCACACAAAAATACATAAACAGACAGACAGACGGACAGACAGACAGACGGACATCGCTAAATCGACTCAGAATTTAATTCTAAGACGATCGGTATACTAAACGATGGGTCTCAGACTTTTCCTTCTTGGCGTTACATACAAATGCACAAACTTATTATACCCTGTACCACAGTAGTGGTGAAGGGTATAAAAATACAGGTTTTCATTGGCTACGAATGTATACATAATATGAATGGAGTTTTTAATATTATAAATGAAGTATACATATTTTTCGTCATTGAAAAATATGTACTTTTCCATAACATATATTAAAAACGTCATGCAATACATGCAACTTTTTCTTTAGATTTTTCCCCTGATTCTTAATGCCAGCATAATTTGTCAAAATGTATGAACCCATTTACTAAAAACCGCATTATAGTCCAACCAGTAAAGAACATAATTTTATAATATTTTATATTACTTATGAGCACCAACGCTTCCATTTAATATTGTTTTTGTCAATTTTTTACAGCAATAAAAAATTCTTCGAATCGCGACGGCGTCTCAAACTGTACTGAAAAACTCAAACACAAGTGTTGCCTTCAAAACGTTATGTTTCGTTTCTTTTGTCTCTTATTATATGCTTGTGTTGTTACATATGAGAGTAACTCTATGGTGTGGTTCTCTCACGCTAAGAGAAAACCAGTATTTTGGATATATTAAATATAAAGTTTCATTGATTTTATGAAACCGTCCATATATATTATTAAAAAATTCATAATTTCACAACAAGTATTTACGAAAACAATATATTATGTAAGTGTACATATTTTTTATGAAAAAGTCAATAAATTTATAAAAATGTACAAATTTATGTACAAATTCATATTTTATTTTTTTGTGTGTGCAAGCATATAATGTTCATAAAGTAGTATAATATATGTTTGGCACACTTATTTTAATATGTTATTATGTTTAGGACATTACATTTTCTTAAATGTATTTAATGTCTATGGATGCAAATTAATTACTTTAGATATTTCGTAAAAAAATCTGGAGATCGTTCTATTGGGTGGCTATATATAAACACCCTTGCTTCTGTAACATATACCCCAAACA
>NC_134400.1:101191019-101202341 GCF_050003625.1 Haematobia irritans | reverse complement strand
GAAATTTTAAATTCGGCAATGAGTATTATTAATGGCAACACAACCGAATGATGAAGGTAGCCATAACCGATATCGTCGGGAGACCCAACCAACACATATGTCGTATTAGTTGTGTCGACCGAATCAGTCGGGTGGCACAACTGCCAACTGATAGTAGCTGTAACTGCCAAAAGGAGGTTGGCAATAAATTCGGTTGTCACAACCTATCTGTATTCTCTGTGTATGGAAGCAAATTAATTAATTTAGATATTTCGTAAAAACAAGTATATGTTTACAAACCTCAGAGAGCAAGAGAGAATTGAGGAAAATTATAAAATCGTAGACAGATAACAAATCCGAAGATCGTTCTATTGGGGGCCACATATATTTACCCTCGCTTCTGTAACAAACACATTCTGCTTCAAGCATATACATATATTTTCAGGATTGGTCCAAACAAAATATTGTTTGTATTGTTCAAACATATTATGTTTCACCATTGGCATATACTTGTAGAAAAAAATGTTAATGACATTTTCTTTGTGTATACAGTGCACTCGCGGTAACGTGAACTAATTAAAACCAAGAGAGTTTACGTTAGCGAACAGCAACGAATTTCTGAACTAAACATAGCCATATTCGCGAGTTATACATGTTCTAGCGTGATAGTCTTTTATTTTTGTTATTAATAATTTTAATTTAAACTTAATTTAATTTCATGAAAAAATTTAAAAAAGAGATCGGAAAAACATCAGTGGGTTTTGGAAGCAATTTAAATTAAAAATTAAAATTCACGAAAAAAACCGAACTAGATCACTAAAACAGTGTATTTGAAATTGAATTTGGCATTGTGAATCTGCCTTTAACGTCAAATTTCATGTTTTTCAGCGTTACGGAGTAGTTATTGTAAGAAAAACCGTGTTCCCGTTATGCGGTGTTCACGTTAGGCGGTGTTCAGGTTACCGAGAGTGCACTGTATATATTTTTAAGGCGCCAATTCGTTACTTCCATTCGTTTACTTGCAGCAACTCTCTAGGTCTCTCTTTCTAAACACACATATGTTTATAGGCTATTTCTAAATTAATATATTTTTGCATCCAAACATATTATATTTATAAAAATTGTATGTCCCAAACATTATATGTTCTAATATATTAACATATATGTCCCAAACATGTTATGCACATGTTTTGTTAAAAATCCAAAGTTCCAAATATATAATTTTTACACCCGAACCTATGAAAAACAGTCTTTTTCGCCCGTGTATACAGTGGGGAGCAAAACCGAGTGCATGTTTACCAAATCTGCATTATTTATTTAGTAAAAAAAAATTCTTTCAGTCCAATTGCTACAAAATGTATTTCATTTATATTTTATTTCATGACAAACAAATATGTACATTCAGATAAATTAAATAAATTACATGCTAGCTTGGATGCACTCAGTTTTGCACTTTATGTTATTTATAAAATATAAAATCATATATTTTAGTATTTAGTCTATAATCATTTGTTTTCAATTACGCTTTTTATACGCCTCGGCATACTTTCTATCAAGTTTTCTATTATTTCTTTTGGAATATCCGACCATTCTTGCTGGGCTCGGCTCCAGACACTCATCGTGTAATTCCAAACGCTTTTTGACCAGAGACCACAAATTCTCAATTGAATTAAGAACGGGGCTTCGTGGGGGCCATTCAAGCATTTGAAATTCAATTTGCAATACATAAAAATATCAATTCTCGACCATAATTTTTGGCAAGCAAGTTTGAAGAGGGGTCAAACCGGACAATTTTGTGATATAAGCCTACCTTCCAATTTTGTGTGGGAGGCGTTTATACCCTTCACCACTACTGTGGTACAGGGTATAATAAGTTTGTGCATTTGTATGTAACGCCAAGAAGGAAAAGTCTGGGACCCATCGATTAGTATACCGATCGTCTTAGAATTAAATTCTGAGTCGATTTAGCGATGTCCGTCTGTCTGTCTATCCGTCCGTCTGTCTGTATATGTAATTTTGTGTGCAAAGTACAGCTCGCAGTTTAAGTCCGATCGTACTCAAATTTGGCACAGAGTTTTACATTGGCTCAAAGACAATCGCTATTGATTTTGGAAAAAAATCGGTTCAGATTTAGATATAGCTGCAATATATATTTATCACCGATCTGGTCATAATTGACGTATTTATCAACGTATTTTCTCAAAATTTCGGCCAGCCAAATATTTTGGGGCTTTCGTAAGATGTGCAAAATATCAGCCAAATCGGTTCAGATTTAGATATAGCTCCCATATATATCTTTCGTCCGATTTGAATTTATATGGCCTCAAAAGCCAGAGTTTTGCCCTGATTCGCTTCAAATTTTGCATAAGGAGTACATTTAATAGTATCATTAAGTGTACCAAATTTCGTTGAAATCGGTTCAGATTTAGATATAGCTCCCATATATATTTTTTGTCCGATTTTCACTTATATGGCTTCAAAAGCCAGAGTTTTGTCCTGCACGCAGAGAAGGAATATGATCACCTCAAACATGTTTCAAGAGCAAAATGTTATTTTTGTATGGTGACCATGTAACATGTTTGTCACTGAAATGTTATTTTCTCGTCAAATATAACCTGCTTGCCGAAATCAGATACATGATTTCCGAGAAAATAACATGGTTGCGAAAACCATGTTACATGGTCACAACCCAAAAATAACATTTTGCTCTTAAAACATGTTTGAGGTGATCATATTCCTTCTCTGGGTGTGATTTGCTTCAAATTTTGCAAAAGAAGTACGTTTAATAGTGTTGTTAATTGTGCTAAATATAGCTCCCATATATACCTTTCATCCGATTTCGACTAATATGGCCTCAAAAGTCAGAGTTTTGCCCTGATTTGCTTAAAATTTTGCACAAGGAGAACATTAAGAGTATAATTCAATGTGCTAAATTTGGTTAAAATCAGTTCAGATTTAGATATAGCCCCCATATATATCTTTCGCCCGATTTAGACTCATATGGCCTCAAAACCAAGAGGTTTGCCATGATTTGCTTCAAATTTTGCACAAGGAGTACGTATGAATAGTATCGTTAAGCGTGCTAATTTTGGTTGAATAGCTCCCATATATATCTTTCGGCCGATTTACACCCATATGACCACGGAGGCCAAAATTATTCTGCCATTTATGTTTTTTGCTGAGATAGCAGGATTATTATTCTAACTATGCATGTCAAATTTGGTCAAAATCGGTTTATATTTAGATATAGCTTCCATATATATGTACGCCAGAGTAGGGGAAATATGGTAGAATGTTTCATATTTTAGACCCATTTTCAATGAGAGTTTCCTCCAATTGATTCGATAGTTTCCACATAGAATACATTTAATATGCTATTTAAGTGTGTCATCTTGATCTAATATGGCCAAAATACCCACATTTTACACAAATTTCTGTGATGATTTCCCCATATCGTAGTCATATCCTACACACTGTAATGCCAAACTTTCCACAGAATGGTCGAATTTTCAATAAACCTCCGACTTGTGGAAATATCGCCCGAATTGCCCAAATAATATATCACAACCCACAATTGAGCACATATCTTGGCGAGATTTAACCAATATCCTTGTAAAATCGCCACTGCTGAGTAGCAAAAATTGTAAATATTACTCAAATTATCCTATATCTCGAATACATATATATCGCTCGATAAATCATAAATGCTATTTTGTACAATTGCATCAAAATTGCTCTAGCTTTATATTTCCCATATTTTTTACTAACATTGTGTTTCATCCCAGGGTATTAGCCGATTTAATTTTTAATTCTAGCGATTTTGTAGAAGTAAAAAAATTGTCTCCAAATCTTTTCAGATATGGTAACACAAATTTTGGTGTACATAATGGTGAATGGTATAATATAGTCGGCCCCGTCCGACTTTAGACTTTACTTACTTGTTTTGATAAGGTCTTATTTTATGCAACACACATATCGACTTACACCGAAAGAATTCTCTTCTCTTCATTAAAACTACAAAGTTTGTCATTGTTTTACAACCAAAGAAACTTTTCATTAAAAGTAGGAAATATTTCGTACTTTTAACGAACAAACGTTCTTCCAAATTTTTCGTAGTTTGTAAAAAAAAATCGTACTTTTTATGACAAATTTTCGTACTTTTTATGAAACATTTTCGTTCTTTTATGAAAACGTTTCGTACCTTTAAGAAAAACAAGTATATACGGCCGTAAGTTTGGTCAGGCCGAAGCTTATGTACCCTCCACCATGGATTGCGTCGAAACTTCTTCTAAACACTGCCATCCACAATCGAATTACTTGGGTTGCGGTAACGCTTGCCGATGGCAAGGTATCATAAAACCTTCTAACACCGTCTTCCAAATTTTAAGTAAGTCCATACGTGGTATATATTAAATTAAAAAAAAAAACGATTAAATACGTATATAATTCAGTTTGACAAAATTTTCTATAGAAATAAAATTTTGACAAAATTTTCTATAGAAATAAAATTTTGACAAAATTTTCTATAGAAATAAAATTTTGACAAAATTTTCTGTAGAAATAAAATTTTGACAAATTTTTCTAACGAAATAAAATTTTGACAAAATTTTCTATTGAAATAAAGTTTTGACAACATTTTCTATAGAAATGAAATTTATCAAAATTTTCTATAAAAATAAAATTTTAACAAAATTTTCTACAGAAATACAATTTTGAAAAAATTTTCTACAGCAATAAAATTTTGACAAAATTTTCTACAGAAATAAAATTTTTACAAAATTTTCTATAGAAATAAAATTTTGACAAAATTTTCTATAGAAATAAATGGACCAACTTTGGAATTGTTGTTAGCGGCCATATGCTAACGCCACGTTCCAAATTTGAACCGGATCGGAAGAATTTTGCTCCTCCAAGAGGCTCCGGAGTTCAAATCTGGATAACAGTTTATATGGATGCTATATATTATTATGGACCGATATGGACCAATTCTGGCACGGTTGTTAGAGACCATATACTAACACCATGTTCCAAATTTCAACCGAATCGGATGAAAATTGCATCTCTTAGAGGCTCCGCAAGCCAAATCTGGGGATCGGTTTATATGGGGCTATATATGATTATGAACCTATGTGGACCAATTTTTGCATGGATGTTTGAGACCATATACTAACATCACGTTCCACATTTGAACGGGATCGGATGAATTTTGCTCCTTCAAGAGGCTCCGGAGGTCAAATCTAGAGAATGGTTTATATGGGGGCTATATATAATTATGGACCGATATGGACCAATTCTGGCGCGGTTGTTAGAGACCATATACTAACACCATGTTCCAAATTTCTACCGGATCGGATGAAATTTGCTTCTCTTAGAGGCTCCGCAAGCCAAATCTGGGGATCGCTTTATATGGGGCTATATATAATTATGGAGCGATGTGGACCAATTTTAGCATGGTTGTTAGAGACCATGTACCAACACCATGTACCAAAGTTCAGACGGATCGGATTAAATTTGCTTCTCTTTGAGGCTCCGCAAACCAAATCTGGGAATGGGTGGACCGATATGGCCCATTTGCAATAACATCCGACCTACATCAATAACAACTACTTGTGCCAAGTTTCAAGTCTATAGATTGTTTCGTTCGGAAGTTAGCGTGATTTCAACGGATGGACGGACGGACATGCTCAGATCGACTCAGAATTTCACCACGACCCAGAATATATATACTTTATGGGGTCTTAGAGCAATATTTCGATGTGTTACAAAAGGAATGACAAAGTTAATATACCCCCCATCCAATGGTGGAGGGTATAAACATTTATAGTCCAAAGTGCATTTGATTTTGTAGCAAATGTTCGAATATTTAGGAAAAAAAAAATATTCCAATGTGCATTTGGTTGTAGTAAGAAGTTTGAAAAACGTCATCACTACCATACATCTTAAGTTTTTGAATAGTTTTCAGTTTTATTGCTTCACTTTTATTCATAGCATGCTATCACCCAAATGAGAAGTAGCATAGACATGCATACAAAATAGAATAAAGGAATGCACTCAAGCACATTATTAAAGGCAATTTTATGTCGCGAATGGAAATTTTACAACTTCAATGAAACTTCTTCGTTATTTCAAAGAAAATGTTTCGTACTTTTTATGAAGAAATTATAACGCAGAATGTTTCGTAAAATATTCATAAAATCGTAAAAACTTCTTCACAAAAATCAGGAAATTTGAAGAAAGTTTCGTTAACAGTACGAACTTTTTAAGAAGAAAAAACAATGTAGAATATTTCGTGGACGCTTCGTATATTCGTAAAATGTTTTTCGTAAAATTTACGAAAATGAATGAACATTTCGTTGATTTAATGAAGAATTCGCGAGGAATAGTTAATGAAGAATTTTTCGTAAAATTACCGAAGAGAATTCTTTCAGTGTATAACAGGAGACTTTTTTTAAGTTTTGTATTTGTATACCCTTCACAACTACTGTGGTACAAGGTGTAATAAGTTTGTGCATTCAAGGCCGTATTCAGGGGGGGATGAGGGGGATCAAACCCCCCCCCCCCCCCCGAAATGAATGAATATTTTTATATAAATAAATATATATTTTTAGCTGCATAGAAAAATCTTATCGAAGATGTTGAAGAAAAGCTGGAGGTTTTATTTTGAAAAACGCTTACCTATAAAACTTGCACAAATCCTAGAATACTAGTTGAAAAGCCCGTCAAACGACGGTCGAAAAAAAATTATTTTTGTTCTCGCACCACAAATTTCATTTTTGGAAAATGTATTTCTGCTTTTTATGTGTGTTTGTTGTTCTTTTTGTCAACATGACTCGCTTTGTTTGGCCATAGCAACAACAACGAAACAGCCAAACACACAAGTGTAAATGAAATGGCGCAAAACCTGCGAAAAAAACCTGCCTAATTCAGCGATGGAAGCAATAAAGAGATATTTCCAAACGTGCATATTCTTTTAAAAATTTTGGTCACTTTGCCAGTTACTCAGGGATGGAAAATACAATTTTTAAGAAAGTACAAAAAAGGTATTTTTTGAGCGGAAAGATTATTGTCGAGAGACTGAATTTTAAAGAAAATAAAATTTTGACAAAATTTTCTATAGAAATAAAATTTTGAAAAAATTTCCTATAGAAATAAAATTTTTACAAAATTTTCAATTGAAATAAAATTTTGACAAAATTTTCAATTGAAATAAAATTTTGACAAAATTTTCTATAAAAATAAACTTTTGCAAAAATTCTATATAGAAATAAAATTTTGACAACATTTTATACCGCAATAAAAAATCGATAATATAGAATCGCATTCTTTTTCCGACTAAAACTTTCTTGAAGTTCAATAAAATCCTGTTTTTGACTATGTCTTACAAAATCGAGATTTTCTTCCCACATGAACATGTCTGTTTTGCCATATTTGTAAAAGACTATTAGCAAATAAGGTTGATAAAGACTTTCTCAAAATATTAAAATATATATAATATTAAAATATACTAAATATATATAAAATATTAAAATATACTAAATCATTCGCGGGGGTACTACGGTACT
Organism: Haematobia irritans; assembly: GCF_050003625.1. Taxonomy (NCBI): domain Eukaryota; kingdom Metazoa; phylum Arthropoda; class Insecta; order Diptera; family Muscidae; genus Haematobia; species Haematobia irritans. The sequence continues at coordinate 101,194,800 of NC_134400.1, read as the reverse complement.
GACCGGGGTTAAAAAGGTTTGAAAAAAGTACTATAGTACTGCATTTTCCATCCCTGCATTTACTACGTGCTCATCCGAACGTTCATTTTCAACAATGAAGAGATTAAAGACGTATTTAAGAAATTCGAGTAGCGAGAGTAGTCTCAAAGGATTGGCATTAATGTCGGTTCATCGCCGAATAAATGTGCCGACTGAAGAAATCATTGATTTATTTGCTGCCCAAAAAGCCCGTCGGCTCAATTTAATATTATAACCAGTGAGTAAAGTAGGTTAGGTTAGGTTAGGTTAGGTGGCAGCCCGATGTATCTGGCTCACTTAGACTATTCAGTCCATTGTGATACCACATTGGTGAACTTCTCTCTTATCACTGAGTGCTGCCCGATTCCATGTTAAGCTCAATGACAAGGGACCTCCTTTTTATAGCCGAGTCCGAACGGCGTTCCACAATGCAGTGAAACCACTTAGAGAAGCTTTGAAACCCTCAGAAATGTCACCAGCATTACTGAGGTGGGATAATCCACCGCTGAAAAACTTTTTTTGGTGTTCGGTCGAAGCAGGAATCGAACCCACGACCTTGTGTATGCAAGGCGGGCATGCTAACCATTGCACCACGGTGGCTCCCGTGAGTAAAGTAGAAAGTCGGACGGGGCCGACTATATCATACCCTAAACCACCCCTATTGAATTAGTAAACATAAGCATTTGTGGGGTATCATTGGTATAGGTTTTGGAGAACATAAAGGGGGGTACATGTTTATGGGTGTCGTGTCACAATCTGAGCAGAAATGTCTAATATTAGGAGCTATAGTTTATTTTGCACCAAAAGAGTTAGTATGCCACTAATATTGAGCCCATTATTAAAAAAGAGAAAATCGTTCAATTAGTGTGGGTAATAACTCCAAATTTGTAAAAATCGAGCAATATTCTTATGTAAGAGCTACAAGTACGTATAAATACGATCAGGTAGTACATCAAAATTTAAAATTTGAGTAACACTGGTTAATAAATAAGAGTACTATGGCCAAATTAGGGAAAATAGAGCGATGTATATATATGGAAGCTATATTTAAATCTGAACCAATTTGCATAATATTTTGCGGGTTTGATTAATATCACAAAAGGTTACCCTGTTCAAAATTTGAGAAATATCAGTTAAGAAATGAGGCCTCTACGGTCAAAAATAAGGTTATTAGGGGTGAATTTTTCAAAATCGGGCGATACATATATGGGAGCTATATCTACATCTGAACCGATTTTGATGAAATTATGCAAATACCGTTAGTACTATAGTGGAATGGATCTAGCCAACTTTGAGTAATATCGGTTAGTAAATAAGGGTTCTATGGCCAAATTTGGGAAAATCGGGCTATACATATATATGCGAGCTATATCTAAACCTGAACCGATTTCGATGATATTTCGCACATATAGTTAGTGCTATGGAAGATTACATTTAGCTAACTTTGAGTAAGATCGGTTGATAAATTAGTGCTATAGAAGATTACATTTAGCCAACTTTGAGTAAGATCGGTTGATAAATAAGGGTTTTATGGCCGAATTTAGAAAAATCGGGCGGTACATATATATGGGAGCTGTAGCTAAATCTGAACCGATTTCGATGATTTTTTACACATATAGTTAGTGCTATGGAAGATTACATTTAGCTAACTTTGAGTAAGATCGGTTGATAAATTAGGGTTTTGTGGCCAAATTTGCACCCAGAAAAAAGTGCCTTCGAAACTAAAGGAAAAAATGTTCATCAATAGAGTTAGGTTAGGTTAGGTTATGTGGCAGCCCGATGTATCAGGCTCACTTAGACTATTCAGTCCATTGTGATACCACAGTGGTGAACTTCTCTCTTATCACTGAGTGCTGCCCGATTCCATGTTAAGCTCAATGACAAGGGACCTCCTTTTTATAGCAATCAATAGAGTTTATCCATTTTATTTCCATTAAGGTAAATTTTTATGAAAAATAATAAAATTTACTCGTTTCAGTAAAAAAATCCTAAACTGTAAGCAGTTAGGAATAGTTCATTAACTAGAATAAGGCATGGAATTTTACTCATACTATTTTCTTCGCTGGGTATAAGAATTTACTACTGAAAAAGAAAATTTTATTCACCGATAACAAAGCATTCGTAAAAATAAACAAAAACCGAACTAAAACCAAGTTTCCTCAAAATTAGTAAAATTTCTTATAAAATGATAATTGCGACTTCCTTTATAATAGAAAGTTTTTCATACATACGAACAACACTTGGCATAGAAAAATATTTTAGTTCATTCGTACTAAGAAGTATGCAATCCTTTCAAAACTTAAGGAAACACACTTGTTAGAATATAGGAAATTTTCCTAAATTTCTATTGTCTACCTGTAATCGATACCTGTCATCGTAATCGATGTGTTTACGAGTGGGTGTAATCGATATATTTGCGCGTCGGTTGTTTTTTTAGTTGGAATCGCGTTGTTTCGGAGAGATTGTTAAAAAATAATATGGTAAAATAATATAATAAATAATAAATAACAAATAAAATATATAAAATATTTGTTATTTTAAATTAGTGAGAAAAATTTTCGTTTTTTTAAATAAATCTATCAATGTTCGTGATAGTGTATAAAGAAAGAAAACACCAGCAGAATAACAACCCTTTAATTTGTCTTCATTTTGGAATCTTCAATTATCAGGTAATATTCAGTGACGCTAACCTTTTGCAACAAAAATGTTTTATGATTTTTTATATTTGTAGGTATTGAAATTGTAAAAGGAGGACAAAATCGTTAGGCAGCAACTTATTAAAAGTGAAAAGTACAAGAAGAAGAAAAAGTGCGTTTTACAGTTGATAATATCACACGGAAATTGGAAATAGTGGAATAATAAACTAATATTTCAAAGAGATTCGATGCTGTTGATTCTTAATAAATATATTCAATATATTAATAAAACATGTCTTTTATTAAAGATAAAATTGCTTATAGAAATATATAAAATTGTATTTAAAAACAAAGGTAAGCAGTTCTAATTATGAAGTAAAAGTTTTACCACAAATGTGTAAGATTTGTCGAAATGAATGAAAAAATTTCAATAAAATCATTCCATACATGAATTCAAATTAGTTAAATTTTTTTCATTCTGTAGTATAGTGGTATATAAATATAGGAAAATGTTAACTAATATATGGAATGCATTATTCCAAATTTCTACGAAAATCACATCGTTCAAACAAATAAAGATGCCTTTGGCGCTATACGAAGTTCAACTTTCTTCACAATGAGTTCATTTTAACTTAAAGAAGGGGTCACTTTTTTCTGGGTGTAAGTGGCTTCATTGCAATGTGGAAAACCGTTCGGACTCGGCTATAAAAATGAGGTCCCTTGTCATTGAGCTTAACATGGAATCGGGCAGCACTCAGTGATAAGAGAGAAGTTCACCAATGTGGTATCACAATGGACAGAATAGTCTATGTGAGCCTGATACATCGGGCTGACACCTAACCTAACCTAGCAAGTTTGACGAGGGTACCGAGAATGTCGCCAATATTTGTGATGGAATCAGGAACATTCAAATTGAATTTCTTTTTATTGCTAAATATAACCGTTTCGAACTCTTCGTCCCTAAACTGGTATTTTTCTGCAATATACGAGCATTTTTATGGTGTTGTGTTAACTGCGGTTTAGGAATTTTATTTTCATATTTTAGTCCTATATCGTACTTGATAATTTGCTGTATTCATTATCTAGTCATATTCAGACCCAATTCTACTTTTATTTCTCTGCAGCTC